>NC_080569.1:14627500-14927500 GCF_030253575.1 Rhododendron vialii
GCTAAAAGACAAAAAAAGAAGAGAATTTACATATCAATTAAGAAAACGTAGAAATCGATTTCCTAAATCATACTATTTCGTAAAACGATTTTGTTCTTTTGCTTTCAGGCTTTCAGCACAAAAATGTTTTCATTTCTTTTTCTTGTTGGTCACAGAGTTTTTTTTTTATATTTTTTTTATCAGCAACAAATTTCATTTCAAGAAACCTAACGGCACTTATGTGAAAATTAATTTATAACAGTCGGTAAGAGCTAAATTTATTGAATACTAGGAAACGAGCAAAACCACAGAAAGACATACGAGCTCAAAGACACATTACTGTAAAAGCAGACCAGCACGATGCGGCGTAGGGTCCATCCGAGAAGAATCAGTAGACGAGCAACCCAGAGCTCAAACCATTAGATCGGTCCTTTAAATGGCTAATGTTGGTATTCACAGTGTAAGGGACGGATCCTTCACAGCTGCAAAGGGATGCTCCAATGCGAGTTTCTGCTGGCACTTCGAAACTCCGGGCGCGGTAGATGACTAGACAACCCACAACAAGCCAGACCTCCAAGGAAGCACCAAAAGCCGGAATCTGGTAAAACCAGTCCGTACGGAGACCACCACCAAAACCCGATCAACGACCGTAGCACCAGAAGTAGCCAGAACCAGACGTTAGACGACGACAGTGGACCGCATCTCAACACCACTACCGAGAACGAGAACGAGAACCAGCAGCAGCAACACACACACAAATTATTACCCACTACCAACACCCACCGGATCTGGGGGGCCCAGACCGGGACAAAATCCAGACTGAGGAAGACCTCGCCGGAGAAGAAAGGCACAAAAATGGCCTAAAAACAAAGAAAACTCTACCTCCTAACCTCTGTTATTGTATCATGGCAGCGACCTGATCTAGACAAGACAAGAGGGGAGGCGGCTTGGAGCAAGGCCATCAACGCCAACTGCCTTCGCCGCCGTCGCTGAAGCCCACCCACGCCGGAGCTCATCTAACAACTTGCACCCACCAATTGGACTGGACAGGACCGGACGGATAAACGGGGAGGAGAATGAGGGTAGAGGAGAAAAGGAGGGGGGGCTGGAGAAGGAGGTGGGACTGCCCCCACCCCCGAAAAGGAAACCCTAGCCGCTTATCTTTTCTGAGAGAAAGGGGAGTCTAGAGAGAGAGAGATGAGAAGAGAATATTTGTCACAGAGTTCTGAATACTGCAATGGTCATGTTCTGAATACTGCAATGGTTAGAGCATCTCCAGTCTTGACCCATTTTAAGACTCAAATTTAAAAATGAGGCAAAAATTACAAAAATTTATCTCCAATCTTTGACTCAAACCCTTCCCCATTTTGGATTTCACCCATTTTTTTGCCCAAATCTGAGACAACTTTTGCCTTGACTCATTTCTCCAATGGCTAGTTAGAGAGAGAGAAAGAGGGAGATGTGTAAAATTTGGATTTGATGGTTGGAGATGTGTCTACCCAAAATGGGTTTTTATCCAAAATTTGACTCAAATTTGAGAAAAAATATGGGTAAAGGCTGGAGATGCTCTTATGGTACCATTTTGATCATTGGCACGGTACATACAGATCAGAGCAAACTTATAGAGGACTTGATTGCGACTTTCTCAATAATTGAGGGGTAAGATATAGGTTGGTTTCAAAATTTAGGACGACATAAACGCATTTTAGAGAGTAGTTTTAGAGCATCTCCAACCTTGAACCATTTTAAGACTAAAATTTAAAAATGGGGTAAAAATCACAAAAATCTCTCTTCAATCTTTGACCCAAACCCTTCTCCATTTTGGATTTTACCCATTTTTTTGCCCAAATCTGAGACAACTTTTGCCTTGACCCATTTCTTCAACGGCTAGTTAGAGAGAGAGAAAAAGGGAGATGTGTAAAATTTGAATTTAATGGTTGGAGATGTGTCTATTCAAAATAGATTTTTACCCGAAATTTGATTCAAATTTGAGGAAAAATATGGGTAAATGCTGGAGACGCTCTTATGGGACAAAATCTGGGAAACGAGTCGGTGCGGTGCGGTGCGGGGTAACCCGGTGTTGTTCTTTTCTGGCACTTTTATCCCCCGCAAGCTGTGAGGACTGAAAGAGAAAGCAGCAGTTAAAAATAGCTGCCGATTCTACACCGTCAGGTTCCCAAAGCTCGAGGGTTTAATCATCACAGTCCTCACACATATTTACAGGGAGAGAAACTTCGAGAGAGAGAGAGAGAGAGAGAGAGAGCGAGTGAGAGGAGTAGGGTTAGGGCTCCATTTCGACAGAGAGAGAAGAGAGAGAAATGAGTATATGGAACTACGTCGTGACGGCTCACAAGCCGACCAACGTCACCCACTCGTGCGTCGGCAATTTCACCAGCCCTCAGGAACTCAATCTCATCGTCGCGTAATCTCTCTCTCTCTCTCTCTCTCTCTCTCTCTCTCCTACGCTCTATGCAGTTTTACGACATAGACATATGCAGGCATTGTTTATCGAGCGTAGATTTTATTTGATACAAGTTTTTTCCTATTTTGAGACGGCTCTGTATTAGGTTTTACACACTGGAAATTGAGTAGAAGGTTGAGTATTAGCTTCATTTGATATGAAGCACTCGTAAACTCGAATTGGATAATAAAGTTCGAGTACAAGCGTTGATGTATATCACAGTTTTATATTCGTAAGTCTCAGTGGTCAAATTAAATTCTACATGGAGTCTATTCGGTGAGTTTTTAAAGTAGTTTTTTTTTTGTAGTCAAATTTTAGCGTGGAGATTTGAGTAAGGGTTGGAGTTGCTCTAAAGGAATCTTTCCAGTCTTGTCGCGATTCATCTTGTTTACTTGATGTTGTTAAGTGTTAAGTGAAGCCGGAAATATTAGATGGTTTTGCTTTCAGACTAAAAGCAGACCTCATGAGATTAAAAAACTAAACATTTGGAGTCAGAAAAGTAGGAGTTAAGCTGCATGTGGTTTGTGCAAGTTGCATAAAGAAAGCAAGACACTGGTTCTGTTCTTGCAAGTGGGATTAGTTTGCAAGGGTTTTGCTAGTGTCTCCTTGGTTTTTTTGGTAACAATACTATTATCTCATTTTCAAGTCATAACTTTGCGTTAATTATTTTTGATCCGTAAATATTGTCCTCACAAAATTTGTGTTGCTCTCAGGAAATGCACTCGTATTGAGATTCATCTGCTTAGTCCTCAGGGTTTGCAGGTACTATAAATTTTCTTCCCTCACTGGATATATAGGTTTCAATTTTACAATCCTCAACCTTGGGTTGGAAACTTTGCAGATATCTGTGTTTTAAGAACCAGAAATACCCAGGCAAGTCTTATGTCTGCTAATTAAGCAACCTGTGCATCTAAAAATATTCCTAATACAAGCATCCCCAACCCAACACAAAACCCCCAAAATGGGGCTAGCTACTTACATAAGTGTCAACATTCACATAGAATAATCAGTGCTGAGGTGTCATAGAGGATGCTCAAAGGTATTCTTTTGTGCTTGTTTAGTTTTCCCCATTGCATATGGTGTTAAGGCCAGCGCTCAAGTACGTTTTCTCTTTTTTATTCCTCATGTACTTTGCATGTTCTAGTGTTATCCAATCTTACTTTATACCGATGGCACAAATCTTATGCGGGTTGTATGTTAGTATCTACCTAAAACCTGTTAAATGTTTTTGTCGTAACTCGTCGAAGTTTTTACTAGCTGTTAGAACTCTCTCAAACTAAGTTTGTTCTTGTGCAGCCTATGTTGGATGTGCCAATATATGGTAGAATTGCGACGCTTGAACTTTTTCGCCCTCATGTGAGTATATTAGTTGAAATTTTCAGTACAACATTAGAAACTTTTAGATTACTTAAGTTCTCTTTAATTTGTGGTACTTACTATCAGGGTGAAGCACAAGATCTCCTGTTCATTGCAACAGAAAGATATAAATTCTGTGTTCTTCAGTGGGATCCTGACGCTGCTGAGGTTATCACAAGGTTAAACGTTGGAATATTTTTTCGTTTTCATTTGGATATTAAGCATTTAAGCTTCCTTGATTGTTTCAATACTAGCTATCCATTATTCTTGTTCCTTCCATATCTGCCCCAGATAGGCCAAGCATTTTGTTTATTAGCCTCATTGAATCAAACAGATGGTTGGAACTAGATCTAAGTTTTTTTTTGGAACTAGAATCGAAGTTTTGTTTATTATAAAATCTAGAAGTTCAATTTTTTGGGTAATAAACTGAAAGTTAGCTTGACGTTTATTTAAAATAGGGCTAAGCGATTTGCCAGTTTGATATAACAAAATATTATCCTTTACGAAATTATTTGCAGGGTTTTCCTATTATGTACTATTTGGGGCATTGGGTTGGGACCAATAAAGTCTTCTGAAAGTTTCGAGAGGGATTTGGTGAGAGTTCTTTCTTTGGTGGACTGCTCTACGGCACCTTGATTCACCTAAGCATTGCGGCAAAGCCTTTAGCTCTTGTATCCAACTCGCAAGACCGCCAGACACCCAAGGTGCTTGCCAAGTAGTTCGTGATATGTAGGCCTCCCTCTTGACCTAGATTAATAAGCATCCTGGGATGTTATTGTGAAGTATGCCTGAGACCGTTGAATGTTCCAGACTTGGATACTTTGCTCCCTTGGGGTGTCAAGAATACATTCTCATGAAGGCTAAGTCATTACCAGAGCACAAACCATGTCCATGTGTTATTGGTCTTCTGAGTTTGTTTGGTTGTGATTCAATGTGTGGACGGAGCACATGCCACTGGTGGTCTGCTTGATGAGTTGTAAAGCAATTGTCACTTCTTTGTTTTGTTGCGTGTGAAGGTGAAAGTGTGTCGAAATGGTATTTGCTAGTGGCTTGAGGTTTTTGGTTTCTCAATCCTATCTCAAACAACATAGCACAAGATGACCGATATCTCCACTCTCCACCACCTAAGTCTTTAAATGAAATTGTGGATCGCTGGGAGTGGCTGAGAGACTTCTCACTAATGCTGATGAAATACTTTCCATTGTCAAGTCTTTGCCAAAAAAATGCTGATAAAATACTTTCCGTTGTAAAATCTTTGCCAAAGTACAATGAGCAATTAGAGATAAGTGTTCACTTGCCACATAATTAGGCACTGGGGAACTTTAATTTTGGGCCAATTTGCCTCCTTAGGCCTTCTCATTGGAATCCTTTCATTGGTGCCATTTACCCTTCTTATGAGTCACTTAGGGAAGAAGATATATATATAGTCACTGGTAAGGCTTGAAAGCATAATTCTTAGTAACTTCTTGATCTAAAACAAGGACTCTCTTCCAAAATGAATCTATTGGACTGTTTGGTAAGATTGGACTGTTGAAGATCACGAAGAAGATAAAAACTCGCCTTAACGAGTTTATTGGACGTTTTGGTAAAGATTAGCCCTGTCCTAGTCAAGCAAGTGTGGGGTTGTGATTCTAATCTGGACCTCGCCTGAGCCTCTAGTTCAGGGAATGGGTGAGCCTAGCTTCGTCGTCCTAACCTGCACAGGTGACACCCACCGTTAGTGCATTAACCGGTTGGAGTCCACTGGCAAGGCACTTCGATGGTTAAATAAGTGGAGAGGAAAGTACAGAGCGTTAAGGGTTTGAAAGAATGGTGTATCCCTTTGGGTTGATCTTCTTCCCTTTATAGGGCTCCAAGACTTGCTCCTGAAGTAAGCGCTTACTAGCACGCTTGGTAACCGCTTCGGCTGATGTCACAACTGATGTATCGGGTAAGACATTTATTGCTCATGTGCATGATAGATCTATCATTCGTGTGTGCTCGTGCCTAGCTCATACGGTTACCGCTTCGGCTTACGTTAGACGTGACGTATGGAGCAAGGCGGTTAGGTGCACATGGGCAAGCTGGCACTAGTGAGTGGCCTGAACCACAATGTCCGAACCTGACGGGATGTCAACATAGTTGTGGTTTGGCAGTTGGGATTTGATTGTCCAAGCACTGCCATGACCGAATCCCGTGTGCCGAACCTCACGGTTCAGCCTGTTCTTTGGTTAGAACCGGGGGGATGAAGACATGAGCTCAGCCTGTATGCCAAGTGACCTGCCTTGGCCAAACCACCTTATTGGCCCACTACAAAAAGAAAAAGAGACAAGAAGTTTTCGTTCGCATCCTTTGTTGAGTCCAGTGAGACTGGTAAGTCTAGGTTACAGCTGCAGATGTTTTTCAATGGGGACAAGGTGGACTTTAATACTGAAAGGTTTCTGCTCCTTATATACCAGAGTTCTGGTCTCTGGACAGCCAGACGAGGAGGTTAAACACTTGCATGCCCTGCAAACGTGAAAAATCAACAGAATGATTAGTAGCATTTAATAAGACAATGACGACAAAAACAACGAATCGATCTGATCATGGTTGATTTTACTAGTAGTGTTTTACCATCTCTTTCCAACTAGTGTTCTGAAAATTCTTGCAGCATTTTGCAATCTTAATTTCTATCTATCTTTACACAGAAAACACTGTCCTTGTGCTTTTCTCAGCAAGAAGAAAAATGTTGTAACAATAAGAGGAAGTAATACAATATTTATAGAGAAAAACAATAGAAAGATAAAAAAAAAAATCCAAATTACAAAATCACATACAGAGCTATTCAGTATTCAACCAATAGAAAGAGAAAAACAAAATTACAAATCAAAAACAGCTAGTCAGTTCCTTAACTTAAATATGGAAGAAATTTCTTAAAGGAGATGACAATGAAATTGAACAAGATGACAAAGATACTGCTAAAGGTCTAGGTGACTGACTTGAGGAAGGTCATGGAAAATGAACTGTTCCATTTTTGTCCCTGATTGCAACATTTTGACAATCATTGCATATGAAAGATTTTTGTGTGGGTCTTGATCTTTTGCACTTCCTCATGCAGAGCAATGGGGGATGTGTCAGATCGCATAGGTCGTCCTACGGATAATGGTCAGGTAAAAATTTACTGGCTCGTCACATGTTTGATTGAGATCTTGATAATCTGTGTATTTGGAGTAGCCGCAAAATTGGAACTTTAGTTCACCCAAGGTGGTTCTTTTCCCTCCCAGATTGGCATAATTGATCCTGATTGCAGACTAATTGGTCTACATCTGTATGATGGATTATTTAAGGTACGCGCTCTTTTACAATTCTAGTTGTTGTTTAATAGTTTATTCTCTTTCTATTGGTTGCTGAGTTTATGAGCTGGGAAGGGGGCCTATGATTTTCTGCATTTCATAATTCTGTAAGGTTATTGAATTACCACAAAGAATCTGTGTATTTGTGTTAGGTTATTCCATTTGATAATAAAGGGCAGCTTAAGGAAGCATTCAACATCAGGTATCCTCTCTTAGGTCTATCTTTGCGGAATCCCTACGTTGATACATTAATTTTTCTTTCACTCATGTATAAAGCTCATGCATAAGAAAACATCTTTCAGTGATGGATTGAGTGGCTGGAGATGAAGTACACCCGTTTATGTATATTTGTTGAGATTATAGCTCTTATGTGCATTTTGTTCCCAAATTGTTATAGGTGGGGTTTAAAAAGGTCCCAGAATGTCTGGTTTGTAATTGGTGAAACTTGCATCCTGCTCTTGTTCTGCTTGTAAATCCCTTCAAGTGGAGTTTCAAAGCACTTGCAGGATTTAGGAAGTTCCCCACCTTGTGTGAGCCTTTTTTGAATGACTTTATGGAAGCAAAATACATAAAATATTGGGCTCCAGTCCTTGAATTTCGGTTTTCTTATCATCTCATCTTCAAACTTAATTTTCCAAGTCTCCTAGCCAAGAAATTTTCGTATTTATCAGGTCAGTGTACACCATTTGCTAAAATTCAGGGAATTCAAAAACTTGTAACGGGTGTGTAGCATGTCTAGTGGTTGCAAGGAAATCTTTGTTGCTCATCCTATTTTAAACTTACGCCTGAATCCGTTGCTCTAGCGTGTGTAGAATGTGAATCAATTTGTGGCATTTTGTGGTTCTCTTGTGGTAGGAGTTTCATAGTTGAGTATGGTGATATTTAGTAGTGAAAGAACCGAGAAACTTGGGCAAAGGACTGTTATGATTAATGTGAGGAATCTCAGTTGCAGCCTGTGACAAACTTCCATGTACCTTTTTTCCCTATAGTTATGACAATGATCTGTCATAAACAAGGCTGGCATTGTGGGAAACGAGTTGTTGTTGAGATTTTGTTTCCCTATTTTAACATGGTTGGGTGGCAGGAAAGGTAGAACTGAGTCTTGGTGCTTTTGTTGACTTTTAGACTCCTTACACTTGTTATTAGATTGAGTTTTTTGTATTTTGGTTCTTCTGCATTTTTTTCTGAAGTTTTGCTTAGGAGTCTTTTTTACTTGGATGACACCTCCTTGATCCTCATTTGATATTTCTTTTATCACCAAAAATGAAGTTCTATTGTCGATTACTTTTTGACGTTATTCGTGAGGTTAAGATGCTCAGTTGGGATATTGAGGCTCCAGTTGTATGACTGGGATATGTTTGGGTGTAAGGATCCAATTATTAGCCAACACTCAGGAAACAAACACAACATGATACGGATAGCTGGCAAGTTGTATCCTGATAAATTGTAGGGTATGGATCTAGCCAGAACATGGAACCGCGTATCTTTGGAACCATTTTTTGCTGAATTTCTTGACCCAAGCATTGGTCAAAATATCTATTCGTCATAAAGGGTATATTTAACCAAGGTGGAGGGTGTCACCTGACATGCCTCATCTGATACCTTCTTATCTCCGTTCGATATTTTGTCAGATTTCATTATTTTGCTATCTGAATGTTTCCTACACCTACTTGGTTTCTGGAAATCAATACCCGTAAAGGTAATGATTTTGAATCTTGGGGAGGATTTGTCCCCTGTGAATTTGTTGGACATTTTAGAATTCCGAGGATTTGTAACTTTGAAGGAAATGAATTTAATGCTTCCTGGGTTTCTTTGGTTGTCATGATTTTCATCTCATCATGGGGTACTCTTATCAATTGGCATTGGCCTTCGAACTAGTAGTGGATACGGTTGAACTCTTGTTTCTGATTGATTACCTAGTTGTCCTTTCTTCTTAACTGTTTGTTTTCTGTCGCATCAGATTTTTCGTTTTTCTTATCCAAACAGTTGTATGAACTATGAGGACTGGTCTACCCCATGTCACTGTTCCACAAATTGAAAGGATTCTGATAACTGCAATCGAATTTGGTTCTTTTAGTCTTCCTGCTTGCAGCTCTTTTGTTATTATGTTCTTGCCCTTGTTTGACTGTTTAAGTTCTGCACTGAAAATTGCATTTTGAATGCTCTCCTATTTCAGACTTGAGGAGCTACAGGTTTTGGATATCAAATTTCTCTATGGTTGCCCACGACCTACTATTGTTGTTCTCTACCAGGTTTCCATCTTACTGTATATCTTATATTGTTCAAGTATTGTTTTGCAGATAACCTACTAGCTTTTACTGTTGAGTACTAATGAGATGGCCTTTTGCTAACCTACTAACTTTGACTGTTGAGTACTAACAAGATGGCCTTTCGTTCCCCTGGGCCATTGTTTAGATTGCTCCAACAAATTGACCCACTTGTTAGAGCCATGTAGAATTTACCAAGAGATGGCAGATCTTTTTTTCTAACATGTCTTGGCATTTTAATCAAATCATGTGCCCGGAGGCTACATATATCACATGAATTACATGATTATCTGGTGAATGGACATTATGTATGTTTTGCGTCAGAGGTCCTTGTGAAACTCTAGCGTTTGCATTCCTTGATTTTCTTGTTTGCAGGATAACAAGGACGCTCGTCATGTCAAAACATATGAGGTTGCTCTGAAGGATAAAGATTTTGTCGAGGGTCCATGGTCTCAGAATAATCTTGATAATGGAGCAGACTTGCTAATTCCAGTACCCCCGCCTTTGTGTGGTGTTCTAATTATTGGAGAAGAAACAATTGTATACTGCAGTGCCTCTGCATTTAAAGCAATCCCAATTCGACCTGTAAGTCACTTGCTGATTTATGCTCTATTGCATTCTTTTTCACCCACCCCGCCCTAAAGAGAACGAAAAATGTTTCCAAGGACTTGCAAGGTGCAACTTTCACTGATAAATTTTGGATGTGCGCTTGTAGTCGATCACAAGAGCATATGGAAGGGTTGATGCTGATGGTTCTAGATACTTGCTTGGTGACCATGCAGGGCTTCTTCACCTTTTAGTAATAACCCATGAGAAAGAAAAGTGAGTGATTTCTTCTTATCTCCTTCTAATAATTGCGTCACTACACTTGACCTTCAGTTTACTTTCTTCTTTTGGGATGTAATGTGACCAAGTTTGGTTGCGGGATTCTTATGAAGATTTTAATGCCGTATTATTTTCAGAGTTACTGGACTAAAAATTGAGCTCTTGGGAGAAACTTCTATTGCATCTACCATATCATATCTTGATAATGCTGTTGTATATGTCGGCTCAAGCTATGGAGATTCACAGGTATTTAAAAGACAACCATCCAAAATTGAAGCCCAACTTTGAATATGTGCTAAAACCTCTTAGTGGGAGAATATTCATGTTGTGCAGACTTCGGACTTGATTTTGACATGAACTGGGCATATGATCAGTAGGACTGCAAACGAGCGGAGCCGAGCTTTGGTGTGTTCAGGCTCGGCTCGCCAAATTTAGGGACGGCTCGAGCTCAAATCGAGCTGCAAAAACTGAGCTCGAGCTTGACTCGAAAATTTATTGAACGGCTCGAGCTTGGCTCACTCTAGCTCGGCAGACGATAGCCAGCTGCACGCACATGTTGCGTGTGATGGGTGCTCTAGTGGGCTCTCTTTGTTGTAAAGGAAATCTGCCTTGGTGGTGAGTGTGTGCATCCGATGTGGGACTAAAGAAAGGAGGAGGCTAATGCCTTTTGCTGGTGTTCTTTTTGTTTGGGAAAAAAAGGTTTTGTCCCACGTCGGAAATGGAAGAGTTCAAGGGGAATCCAATTCTCTATAAAGGATCTTCTTGGCTATTTCGTTTGTGGCAGGCGAACAAAAGCTTCTGGCTTCTGCCTTACCAAATTTTTAACACCAATACTCCCAGTGTTGGAAGTTAGAAATAAAAAAATTGTTTTTATAATATACATATGCATATATATATATATATATATATATATATGTATGTATGTATAAATAAATAAATAAATAAATAAATAAATATACATACATACATATATATATATATGCGGCTCGCGAGCTGACTTTAGCCAAGCTTTGTCTAGCTTAGGCTTGGCTTGTTTCTTAAACGAGCTGGGAAACTTGGCTTGAGCTTGTTTGTTTAAATGTCGAGTTGAGCTTGAACGAGCTCATAACGAGCCAAGTCTCGAGCGGCTCTGTTACTGCTCAGATTGTGAGTGGCCTAGAGGGCTGTGTGCAGCAATTGATATTTTTCTTTTGATGGGAAAACTGTTATACAATTAGCATGTACTTTTATTGTTCCATATTCATCCTTGAGAATAAATAATACCACTAAATTTTTTCTTTTGAACTACGAGTAATTCGCCAGATAGTTGTGGTTATTACTTTATTTTAGAATCTTTGTCATTTCAGAATGTAGTATAATATGTGCAATATGGACAGAATGGTGTGTTTGTGACAGTTAACTGCAATTTCAAAGATCATATATCAAAGCGTTTTCAGTTCATGTCCTATGAGTTTATCTGCAATTTTTCAATGTAAATTTGAAATATATTTCAGGGATATTTTGTCTAATGTATCTTGTAAAATGCATCTGGTGGTAAATTACATGGATTCTACATAGAGATTAAATTCTTTCCTCCGGCGGTGGAAAACCTCACTTTTCCACCACCACCTTTTTTGGTCCTATCGTGTGTTTATTGTTGATCTGAATCGTTCATCTTGTAGACTCCACATGGTAGTGTATCCATGCAAAAAATAAACTTGATCGGACATCGATAGGAGGATCAAAAATTGAATCTTGCTTTGTAAAATGGACAGTTTATCTTTTTTATTATTGACAGAAATCAGATCGTCCATTTTATAAACCAAAATTCAAAATTTGATATATCTATCGACTTCTGATCAAGCTGATTTTTTGCATGGCAATACCATACTATGGGTCTTAAAATATGAACGGCAACAATAGACACTCAGTGGGGCCCATAATGAGCGGTGGTGGAAAACTGTGGTTTTACACCAGCGGTGGATAGAATTTATTCTCTTCTACATATGAGCAGTGAAACAATTAACCTGAAGACTGTAGCTCTTATGGTTATTCATGAAATTATGTTCAGTTGCATTTGATTTTCAGATATGTTGCAATTCTGACTCGTCTTTCTTATGCCGCTACAGCTCATAAAGCTAAATCTCCATCCAGATGCAAAAGGGTCCTATGTGGAAGTTTTAGAAAGCTATGTCAATTTGGGGCCAATTGTTGACTTTTGTGTGGTTGACCTGGAGAGGCAAGGTCAAGGTCAGGTCGTAACTTGCTCTGGAGCCTACAAAGATGGGTCTCTGCGGATAGTTCGAAATGGAATTGGAATCAATGAACAGGTATGCATTTTTTCAAGAATTTCTTTGTCTTGCTTTTGTGTTGAACTTTTTACTGTCTACATTAAACTCATGCATTAAGCCCATCTTGTAGGCATCGGTAGAACTTCAAGGCATCAAAGGTATGTGGTCACTAAGAGCAGCTACTGATGATCCATATGACACCTTCTTGGTTGTCAGTTTTATTAGTGAAACACGGATTTTGGCGATGAATCTTGAGGATGAGTTGGAGGAAACCGAGATAGAGGGTTTTTGTTCCCAAGTCCAGACTTTGTTCTGTCATGATGCTGTGCACAATCAACTTTTACAGGTTTCTTTTCTGCTTATTGTGCTGCCTTCTTATTATGCTTAATCCACCATTCTTTAATTTCTGAAATTGATTCTCTCAACTAATCTTACTTAGAGAATTGGTAACATTGGTGTCATGGAATGATGGTGTGTAAATTCACCAATTTCTAGTTTTTCTAGTTTATCAGAAATGAAAGCAATGTAGTTTGCTGTCTCAGACCTGAAGTTGGCTAATCTAAAGGCTACATAAAATTATACAGCCTTTTGGCAATGTTTTTAATGGTAAGGCTCTTATGCTTTGTTCTTACTTTATTTTGAGATTTCATGCGTGATAACTTGTTCATAACAAAAGGAAATATATCTAATAAATTGGGTTCGTAGTTAACATCAATTAGGCTACTATATAAAATAATATTTTCTTAATGACCTAATTTCTAAG
Source organism: Rhododendron vialii (assembly GCF_030253575.1). Classification (NCBI taxonomy): domain Eukaryota; kingdom Viridiplantae; phylum Streptophyta; class Magnoliopsida; order Ericales; family Ericaceae; genus Rhododendron; species Rhododendron vialii. The sequence goes on from NC_080569.1 coordinate 14,640,736, forward strand.
TTGTAAGCTCTTATATATGGTAACCAGTATGTAAATAGCACAGGGCATATGAATTTTGTTTTGTTTAGCTTCCAGGAAACACTTCTGAAAAATATTTATTTTGGAAAGCGTTGAAATAGGTTGAAAACACTGTTTTAGTTCATTTTTGTAAACTCTGATTGTAAAACAAAAATAGATACACTAAAAGCAAGGTTCTAGTGTTTCCTTAAACTAGTTCCTTTTAGCTCAGTTTTTTGCTGACAGATCGGAGGACATACCAAATGGATTCTCACTGTTTAAATATGTTAATGTTTTATCGATGTTAGTTGCAATAATTTTATTTCCTTCCCGTCATTCAACCTCGGTGGTTCTTCAATTCTTCACCCATCTGTATGAATATGTGTATTTTTTTATATATGCATTCATTTATTTATGCCCCCCACACTTGAGTTCTGCTCGGGGGATGTATGAGGATGATGATTATGATGTTATGAAACCCAAAAATTTCAAAGCTAATTCTTAGTCTCTCTTTGTTGGTCGAAAGCTTATGACTTCTACCCTCTGCATGATGTGGATATCATCAGCACCTTTGTACTAAGATTTGTGGTTGGAACTAACTGCATAGTGAATTTGTCAGTTAACTAGAGAAGTCGGACATGCTCCCAAAATATTTTTACACTTCACATGGCTTCTGACTATAGCAGCAGGACTGGTTGTTGTGGCCACTTTGTTAGTTGATGGGAATTTCACTTGATTACTACCCCTGATGATTATATGGCAGATTATTAAGGGTACCTGTTGACCTACTATATTCGTGTACATTTGCAATAGTCCATTTACATGGATGTTTGTGTACATGAGCATAAGTTGAAGCATAAGTTGAAGCAAGTATAGAGTTGAATATACATGTAATTACCTCTGTATGTGTACATGCACATGTATAGTTAGAGTATTGTGTCTTGCTTTCTTGTTTTCCAACTCTATCTCCGTTTCTTGATATGTTATTACTGTCGGTTATGCCTAGGCCTGGCTGATAGGCAGAGTTACACTGCATGATTTTGTTAAGTTACCAACTGTTTCAAAAGCTCAAGTTGTTAGGAAATGAGCCCAACAATGTTTATACCATGCTAAGTTAATTGTCCCAAAAGCTTGAGCTGTTAGAGAATGGGTCCAACAATGTACCTATGCAATAGATTTATGTGGAGAATCCAGATAGAGTTATCTTTTTGTTAAAATCAGAGTTAAATATTATTCATAATCAAATAAAACATTACTAGAAATATTTTAAAAAAAAGGGATTTCTATGGGATGACTGTTGCAATCCCTGTGCTGTTTCTGATGAATCACCATGACAGGTTACTTCAAGCTCTGTAAGACTGGTCAGTTCTATCTCTAGAGAGCTGCGACATGAATGGCTTGCTCCATCAGGCTTTTCGATCAATGTTGCTACTGCCAATGCCACCCAGGTTCATCTATGTCTTCTCTCTTCATGTATGGCTTTGTGGATGTATTTATCTGATTGATGTCGGTATCTTGTGCTTCATGTTGAGTAGTAGTGTGGGGTATACATATCTGAGTGCCGGATTCATCTATTTTTCATCCTTAGTGAGATGGACACCACAAAATAACCATTCTTGTGCATCCTATGTTTCATGGTCTCTTGACTGTTCAATATTTTTTTTAGAATCAGCAGCAAAGAAATTTCATTGTAGAAAGAAAAAAAAAGATGAGATAGAAAATTGGAGAACAAGAAGCCCACAGAAGAAACATAAAAGCAAAAGAACCAGATTATATATCCAGTGTTGCTGCAATCTCTGGAAATTAAATACATTGGATTCCCTTGGATTCAGACTGAAAAGAGGATGTACAACAAACTCTTTGCCGTAAAGATCCAACCCTTAAAATTTATCCTAGAATCTTTGCAATTTTCTCCAACCAAATCACCCAAAAGATAGGAAAATTATACAATCACACAGCATTGTTGCCATCTATTATGACCAAAATGGCAACACCTTTTAATTGACAAATTGGTGTGAAAGTAAACAAAGCAAACGGACAAATCTTCTTCAACTGAACCAGTTTTTGCAACATTGCCAAAGCCAATGGACAAAAATTAAGTGATCCATGTGCTCCTCATCCCTCCTTCACAAAATACAAGATTGTGGAATTAGATTGCAATTTGGTCTGATTCTTTTAAACGGATACAATCCACTCACAATTTGGTCTTATTTTCAAATCATCATATGAACTTGAAGTAAGGCAACTTGAAATAAGGCAATTTCGGATCTTCTTTTGAGTATAATATATATGTATATGTACATGTATTATATAGTTATGTGGATTTTTTCTTACTTTATTCCCAAAACAATAGTTTTACGAACCTGAAAAGAAGGCAATTTGGTCTTATATATACACGTGTGTGTGTGTGTGTGTGTGTGTGTGTCTTGTGCAGTTGCTCATTTATGATAAATTTTCATGTAATAAATTTATTGAATAGCGTCAAGGGAACGCCAACCACGTACAAAATGAAAGTGAGGAACAAAAAGGCCAAAAGGCTGATTATACCAGAAAGAGATCAATTGATAAATGAACTATACATGCCTCCATATGGTAAAAATATGTAACATGTCAAGGAATTGATCAAGGGTTGGGTTGCACTCCCTCAACTCAACTAAACAAACTGGAAAGGAAAAGACTTTTAAGTTTAAGCAATAGCCTCTCATCCCCTCAAAGTATCTCTGATTCCTCTCTCGAAATAAGCCACATCAACCACTTCTTCCCACTCTAGCCCCACCGCCGTCACATGAAAAACTCAACATGCCCCACCAAACAAGATCGCAGCCCAAAGATCCTTGGCAATCAGACAATGAATAAGCAAATGCGCTGTTAATTCTCCATCTCTCAAGAACATGCAACACCGATTCTTAATAACCTCCTATGCCATGTAAGATTATGTATAGTGAAGATCTTCTTTTTTTTTGATCAGCTGTATAGTGATGATCTTATCCTTAGCCGCATACCAAACAAAGGAAGAAACCTTGGTTGGAGCAATAGTGCCTCAAATGGCTCTCCAGGGAAGTCTCTGGTTATTCAGCCGAAACTTGATAAAAAAGATGTCACCCAAAAAGACACATTTGTTGTTGGTTTCAACCACAAATAATCCTCCCCCACGCTCAAGTCCCTCATCTCATATAGTTTTCCCAAAAGGGCTAGCAGTTCCTCTGACACCCAATCTTGTACCTCCATCCGATTCGTAATATCACACCACACAGCCTCCCTATCCATCATTAGATAATCTGCCACCACTGCTCCCCATCTGTTCTTCACCTTGGGCCCAACTTTGTCTTGGATATTACATCTTCCGCTCCAGAAGAGAAGCTGTGTTTCTCTTTTCCCCCTATTATGGTGTGGAATTTGTTCTGTCTTCAAGTATTTACTTCATAGCCAGCCTTCTATTTTAACATGATTTAAAATTGGGACCTTCTCTCTCTAAATTCGAACCACCTCTGCCCCCTTCGACTAGGGTTTCTGGCCTGGGGGGGAGGTGCCGCTTCCCTCCTCCCCCCAGGCGCCTCTTCTTCCTCCAATCCCTGCCTTTCTTTTTCTCCCTCTTCCTTGCTAATCTCCTGCCTCTCCTTTTGGTCTTCTCTCCTTCTTCCTTGCCAGGTGTGATCTCTTTTCCCGCCGCTGTTTTGTCCTCCAGGTTCCAAAACCCAGAGTGCGGCGGCGGCGGCGGGAGGTGGGGCTGCGAGATCCCCCACTGATCTCAGCTCTTGGGCGTTATCAGGTGTGCCTAACGGCTTGTTGGTGATCTCTTGTTTCTGCCGTGGTGACCCTCTTCTCTGGCGACTATTTCCGCCTTGTGGTTCGGCTCTGTTTCGATTTGGTGGTTTGGGGGCGAGCGTGCATCGCCGCTCTGGGTTTTGGCTCAGATCGGCCTTGGTGGCTGCAGGTGGTGGAGGTTGGTGCTTGTGGGTGGACTGCTGGTCGGAGATGGTGGTTGGCGGTTTGTTTGGGTTGCTGTGTGTTTGTTTGAGGAGGGGGTGTTTGATGGCGGATTGGGTTGGTGGTGTTTTAGCCTAGGTTTAGGGTTTTGTTTTGCAGGTTTCTCTGGATGTCAGTGCTGGTGGTGGCTTCGGTTTTGGGGGGTTTCATGGGAGGGTTGGCTGCAAGGTTCTTGGTGGATTTGCAGGTGGATGATGGAGGTGATTGGAGCAAAGGTTCTGTGGTTTTGGTGGCAGCTATTTCGGAGGCAGGGGTGTTTTCATGGAGGAGAGGTTTCGATTCAGTGGCGGTGTAGGGTGGCATTATGGTTCTGATGGCAGCATATCGGGAGTGGATGGAGCTTGTGCAAATCTGGGGTAGCAACAGGGGCTTGTTCCCCGGGTTCCGGTGGCGGCACCTTGGCGATCATGGAGGAGCATCAGTGTCACGTTGGGGCAGAAACAGGGGCTGGTTCCCGGGGTTCCGGCGGTGGTTCGGATGCTTCTTTCCGGTTGGGTGGTGTTTTAGGCATGGGGGTTTTGTTTTTTTGGGTGTTGTTTGGTCTCGGATCAACGTTTGGGTCTCAGGTAGCTTTGGAGATTCAGTAACTCTAATTTCCATTTACCCTTGTCCTTTTAATATTTGTAATTTTGCGGAGATTAATAAAATTTTCTTTTGCCGATTAAAAAAAAACATGATGGAAAATTGTTCTCTTTTTGTTTGTATCTAACCGGAGAGGTGCATCTTCTTTTGAAAGCCTGTTCTGACGTCTTAGGTTATGTACCTTCCTGGAAATAAAATTGAGAAAGAATTCATGATAATTGGCCAAACTACATTTATCTACTTTAGATCTGCGTTAGATATAAAGCTTGCTGGTTGGAAGCCAAGAGATATCAGATTTGCAGGGCTTGGGAACATGTTAAATCCTTCCAAGAGCACGAGTCTGATATATTTCTCTCTGCAATGAGTCATTTTCTGCGTATTGTTAATGTATTCATGATATCTTCTATGGTTTCTCTCAATTCTCTATGCTGAAGTTGTTACAAGATAACTGATTGACCCTTAATTACACTACTCTGACAGGTTTTATTGGCTACTGGTGGTGGCCATTTAGTTTACCTAGAAATTGGTGATGGGACAGTGACAGAAGTGAAACACGCACAACTGGAGTATGAGGTCTCATGCCTTGATATGAATCCCATCGGTGAAAATCCGAACTATAGTCAGCTAGCTGCTGTTGGAATGTGGACCGATATAAGTGTTATCATATTTTCTATTCCTGACCTGAACCGCGTTACAAAGGAGAATTTGGGAGGGGAGATAATTCCTCGCTCTGTTCTTTTATGTTCATTTGAAGGGGTATGTCCGCGATTAAAGTTTTCAGACTTCTCAGTCTCGTGTTTTCTAATAATCTCACTCTGCATGTAGTTTGTTAGCAGTAGGGAATGCAAGACTTTTTACTATAGATTCTGTATTCTCTACCAGCTGCAAATTATGATAAGGCACATATCCTGGAATTGGTCTTTCTCATAGGATCACTGCTTTTGGGTCTTTGATCCTCATGGCCATAGTTTGAACCATGGAAATGGTGTATTAACCATGCCCTTCAGCGTGAAAAAGTAGGCCAAGATTGCTCTGGGACTGAATCTGTGCCATTTTCACCAGATATTGTTGCCTTTAGTAAAGTAGCTTTTGATAGTTCACATGCCTCTTTTGTATCAATTATTTGGGTTCTTGTTCCTTTCAGATATCTTATTTGCTATGTGCGCTAGGGGATGGTCATCTCTTAAACTTTCTATTGAACATGAGCACTGGGGAGTTAACAGATAGGAAAAAGGTGTCCCTTGGTACCCAGCCTATAACACTCCGCACTTTCTCGTCAAAGAATACCACACACGTCTTCGCTGCATCAGATAGGCCTACTGTCATTTACAGCAGTAACAAGAAGTTACTTTACAGCAACGTAAATCTGAAAGAAGTCAGTCACATGTGCCCTTTCAATTCGGCTGCTTTCCCAGACAGGTAACCAGTGCCTTTCTCTTGTTTTACTTGAAGCGAATTATGTATTGAGCACTTGAAACATTGATTATTTTCTTTTGCATTGATTTCTACTTGTAGAGGAAAGGAAATGAGTTACACCATATTTGGATCTTTGGATTTCCGAAGGGAAAGGAAAAGGAAAAATAGAGTATATGAATATCGAAATAACTTTTTTTGCCTGTCGTTTGACTAGCTAGTGCGAACATTTGATCGGAAAATGAAGCAACCTTCCTTTCTCTTAGAGCATCTCCAGTGCACTCCCTAAAAATGGCTCCTAAAAGAGTCATAAGGTGGACACGTAAGTGGGACCCAATTTTAGGTGCTAAAGATTTGCTAATGTAGGAGTGAATCCTGTGCTCAAATGGAATAGCTAATATGTTGTGTTAAAAACGTATAGAAATCCATAAAGTGAAGTGGTCATCCACTCTCCCTTCCAGTCTCCGTATCTGTCCCTATCTCTTGGCTCCTAAGTAGATTGCTAGATTTAGGAGCCATGTAGTCACTCCTACAAAAATTAACTACGTAGGAGGTCATGTAGAGAGCATATTGGAGAGTACAAAAAGGACACTCACTTTCTAAATACTTTAGCAACTCTCACTAGTAATGTTTGTGAGCACATTGGAGATGCTCTTGAGATGCTATCTATATTTCATTAGTCTCCCTTCTTCCCCAACTGCTGGGGATAGTGTCTCAATCTTTACCTGTGCTATTTGCTTCTATACTGTTATGGTAGTTGAGAGAGATAGAGAGACACGTTATTTTTTTTAGTTTTTTTCTCCCATTCTCTTCTCATTTATTGTCCGGTGGTGTGGGAGCTTTGGACTTTGGTGTTTTCTTGGTTTGGGTTGAAGTGGGCCATTTCGAGGAATGTCATGAAGCTCTTAATCGCATGGCTTGAGTGGGAAAAAGAAGGAAGCGTGTTTGGGCCATGATCTCTCTTTGTTTGATGTGGATAATATGGTGTGAGAGGAACTTGAGATGTTTTGAAGGGATGGATAATCCTTTATTTAGGATCAAGATTTTTTTTATTAGTAGCTTGTACAGTTTGGACAAAGGGGAATGTAATGCTTCCCTTGACCAGTTCGTAGATTGGTTTGATTTGTGGCTTTTTTGTAATCCCCTTGTTTGTATATGGGCGGCATTCCCTTAATGCGTGGTATCTAATATATTTGTTGTAAAAAAAAGAAGAGAGAAATCTTCTAATGGGTGGCCATTTTCCTTTCCACAGTCTTGCAATTGCAAAAGAAGGAGAGCTGACAATTGGCACCATTGATGATATCCAGAAACTTCATATCCGCTCCATCCCCCTTGGGGAGCATGCACGCCGTATTTGCCATCAAGAGCAGACTAGGACCTTTGCAATATGTAGTTTGAAGTATAACCAATCAAGTACGGAAGAGGCTGACATGCACTTTATTCGTTTGCTAGATGACCAGACCTTTGAGTTCATCTCAACTTACGCACTTGACCAATACGAGTATGCCTGCTCCATACTTAGTTGCTCCTTTTCTGATGATGGTAATGTGTATTACTGTGTGGGGACAGCTTATGTTATGCCTGAGGAGAACGAGCCATCCAAGGTAATATTTCATGCCCTCTACGGTAATTCGCTTACCCAAATTTTGCTTCAAATCTCATAAGGTTTTGAACTAGCCCAAGTTTAGGGCAAAATCTTTTTATCTCACATCTGGGAGTGGTGCTAAGTCAGAAACTTTTGAGGGCTAACTTTCCAAAAACCATTTCGGTAATGCGTTGAGTTGATTTTTTGTGTTCTGTTAGAATGTGGCGGAACAACTGGAAAGGATCCCCTGGCAGATAACTATGTTTTGCTTATAACAATTTCACTTTCGATAGATCTTTGATCCAAAAACAAACTCTATTTGCAATTGGGAAAGATAAACTATTTACGGGTGAAGCAGTCTTCTTTATAATCATAACTATTGACACAAATTCAACGAGTTACTTGTCAGAAATGTCATCCTCCTTGAAATAGGATTGTTAGTCTTTATTCTTTTTGGTACCTACTGTTTCACCTGAGATTGTTTCCTTTTTACAAAAACAATTATTATTCTTAAAGTGGAATGGGAAAACTACTTTTAGAATTTAGGAGACTAAGTGTAGCCTGCTCAATTAATTAGTTGAAAGAAGCACATTGAGGTTTTGCACTGTAGTCTGTACACGATATGGCAGGCTGAACAGCCATGGACACCATTCTCAGCCAGTTGTTTTGAATGAGATGGGGCTGTGCTTCTAAAGGTTTCTTAACGTTATTCAATTTTACTTTTGCCCTATGGGAATTTGTTTTGCTCGTTATGAAACTTAAATTTTGGTGTTCACCTTTGTTTTTATTCTCTTTCTATGATAGGGTCGGATAATTGTATTCGCAGTTGAAGATCAGAAGTTAGTGCTTATTGCAGAGAAGGAAACTAAAGGGGCTGTCTATTCTCTTAATGCCTTTAATGGAAAGCTGCTCGCTGCTATCAATCAAAAGATTCAGTTGTACAAGTGGATGCTCCGGGACGATGGCACCCGAGAATTGCAATCGGAATGCGGACATCATGGACACATACTTGCCCTTTATGTTCAAACTCGTGGAGATTTCATTGTCGTTGGTGATCTAATGAAATCTATCTCCTTGTTAATCTATAAGGTATGATGACCAAACCCTGTCAAAATAGCGCACATATCTAGTTATACCTTTGTGGTTAACTGCATGAATCTCCTCGTAGTAACTTGTCTGGTTTGGATGGCAAGAAACTCGAGGGGAAATGGGAAGTTGATTCTGGGTCTCAAACTTCTCTGACTGGACTCTCACGTTCCTAGAGGATTGTGTGAACTGTTTAAGAGTATAGAAAAGTCTTCGAGTCTAGAATATTTTACGGAAAATAAATTTTCCAAAGGGAAATCCCTAACCAAACCAAACACTCTAGGGCATCTCCAACCATGCTTTCTTCGTTTTGAAGAATTTCACTACTCCAACTTCATTTTTGTTCTTCAATTTGAAGGACCTTTTTATATTCTCCAAATATGAAGAACCATCCTTCCAAATGAAGATCCTTCTTCGTTTCATTTTCAACTTTAGAATGCAATAATATGTTAATATTATAATTTATTTATCAAAAAAATAGTATAATTAGAAAAAGATTTACAATACATGAGATCAATCATAACATCGTTAACAAATTAAAAAAAACTTTTATATGTTAAAGTTTGGAGGAAAAGTTGAGGTTTGGAGAGAAATGATGAAGAAATGAAGAATGATGATTGGAGTTCATGTCAATAGTTGTATTCCTTAAAATCACTTTTTGGTTTAAAATACTCCCTCCGTCCCATAATGTTAAGACACTTTCGGAATTGCGTGTCATTTTTAAATTGCGCATATTTTTCAATTCAGAATGTTTTATGAGATTTTCAAAACTTTTTTTAATTGATCTAATCAGAATCTATCAAACAAGATCCATATTGCTTGTAAAAACTATTATCGATAGGCAATTTTTTCCTAGGGTTGAAATAGTGCAAGTGTCTAGCTTTTTGGGACGGAGGGAGTACTATTTTGGTTCTCCAAAATGAGAATTGGGTTGGAGATGCTCTTAATGGCGTTGACTCTAGAATTTGCAATACTAAAATTTTCTACTAATGAGATTTGATTGCTTCTTTGGAATCTGGCAATCCAATGAGCTCTCCTGAGTGTGTATTTCTTGTCCACTGGGTAATTTTTATATCATGTCCACTGGATGATTTAGATGTGCCCACAAGTTAAAGGACAATTCTTTGCTTAGCCTACAGAAAGGAGAAAAGAAAGAAAGAAAAATATATGCTCAGCATGGTCAACTCTCTATGATTTCTCTCTCCTAATTGTTCCCTTCTTTCCCGTTAAACACTGCGTTAAGGTTCCTTCTAATACTCTTTGGTATGGTGGTGTGTTCAGCACGAGGAGGGTGCTATCGAGGAAAGAGCGCGAGATTACAACGCGAATTGGATGTCAGCGGTTGAAATTCTCGATGATGACATTTACCTTGGCGGCGAGAACAACTTCAACCTCTTCACCGTCAGAAAGAACAGCGAGGGGGCCACCGATGAGGAGCGGGGCCGCCTCGAGGTGGTGGGCGAGTACCACCTTGGAGAATTTGTCAACCGCTTCAGACACGGATCTCTCGTCATGCGCCTTCCAGATTCCGACGTGGGCCAGATCCCAACTGTAATATTTGGGACAGTTAATGGGGTAATTGGCGTCATTGCCTCTCTGCCTCATGATCAGTACCAATTCTTTGAGAAGTTACAGTCCAACTTGAGGAAAGTGATAAAGGGCGTGGGAGGGTTGAGTCACGAGCAGTGGAGGTCGTTTTACAATGAGAAGAAAACATCGGATGCCAAGAATTTCTTGGATGGAGATCTCATCGAATCATTCCTTGATCTTGGGCGGGCCCGCACCGAGGAGATTTCCAAGGCAATGAATGTTCCGGTGGAGGAGCTTATGAAGAGAGTGGAAGAGTTGACAAGGTTGCACTAGTAAGACGACATTGGTTCCTTTCTTATTTTATTTGTTTTAAATCTGTATCTCTTCACTTTTTTGCCTTTTTGTTTTGGCCTCTCTAGTTCTCAGATTGGGAGCAGGCATTGCTATGCAATGTGTAGTGTTGTAAAACATAAGATGAATTGTTTATGGTTTAGTGTACACGTGCTTGTATAACAAGCTGGGAGTTTCGTTTCAAGGAATATTTATGGAAGTGAACACCCAAAAGCATTGATTTCATCAGTGCAAGCGGTTCAATTTCAGGAATTATTTGCATGATCATTGTGATTTGCATTCTATCTACTTTGTGCTATGGTTTGTTGATGATAAAAAAAATACTGCCAGTCGAAACTTCCATTGCCACTGTCACTCTCAGGACATGCATCTCGTTGACAATCCCCAGAACTCATTTTTGTTTGAGTTTCCTATCAACACATTCATGTTCCATACACAGCCCAAAGGCGCATGCATGGTTGATTGAAGGCACAGTGCCAATTCACAAACATGGCGACATGCTTTATCCAGTTTTTTCTTTCTGAGGAGTAACTCTTTATCCAGTTGAGGCATTTTCCCGCCATTGAATGAAGCCTACATGTTGAGTGAGAGAGAGAGGAGTTTTGCTATGAGGACCGACCTGGAGAACCGATAGGATACCGATCTGACATAGCAGCTTAGGTGGAGAAAACGGGGCCCACTCTTGCCGTTCAGAATTTTGACCGCAAATTTTGGCCCAAGTGCGTGTAGGGCGCATACAACCGTCGATCTCATCTCATCAATTAATAATTCAGATTATAAACAATTTATTACCGGTAATAGTTTTAAAAACACATCGCAATCGTTGTTTGGTGAGATTGATGGTTCATGTGTCACGCTACAGCGTTTCCCAATCCACTAAAACCTAATTCCTAATCACCACCGACTCCACTTCGGGCCAACTATACTCGGCTCAATATTGTTTTTGTTTTGTTTCTACTACTCCTTCCATTTCATATTGAGAGTCTATTAGAAAAAGTCGTGTCATTTTTCAAATCAAAAAATCTAGTACTTTCGTGTATAATTTTTTGAATTTTTTTGCACCAAATTAAAATACTAATCGTGATCATTAATACGGTGCAAAATTTTTTTTAAAAATTATACAGATTTTTTGATTTAAAAAATGACTAGAAAGAGAGTGGGACTCTCAACGTTCAACGTGGAACGGCGGGAGTACTTCTCTACAAATTCCGATTCCTCTCTCTCTCTCTCTCGACGATCAAAGAAAACAAAAGCTTTGTCCACATTCTGAACTGAATCTGCAAGAAGAGAAACAAAACCCCATCTCCAAGGGATTGAAACCTACCTTTTGCCTCTGGTATCCCATCTGTTGGTTGTTCATCAAGGTATGCTTATTTCTTTCCCTGATCTGGGTATCGTTTAACTGCCTTCTTGCTCTGTTTCTTTTAGTGTTTCCACCGCTCTCTATGTTTTTCTGTCTTATATTTTTTTCCTTTTGGTTTAGGGTAATGTTAGTTTTACTGTATTCATAGGTTCTTGAATGGGAATCATTGTGCGCCAAATATATGTTTAAAAGATTCGAAACGAATTTGTTTTCTGTAAATCTTTATTCTTTGCCCATTTGCGTACTGTTTCCTTCTTTCACACTATATGAAACTTAGGTTTGAAAGTTAGAGATGAAACTGTGGCAATCTGAAGTCTTGAGATGAAAGCTTTTAACTATTTTTATTGCTTGCTTCAGTGAGTGTTTCGGATGAAATTGTTATAGATTTAGTTTCGTGGGATCAAATAGTTAAGCGTTAGGCCATGCGTTCGACTAAATGTCCAAGCGAGAATGATGAGAAGAAGATTGATTTAGTTTCGGTATTCTTACCTTTGTTCCTTGTGGGTCGAAAATTGAAGTTCTGTGGATTTTCTTAAGATATTTCGACGGAATAGAAAATCTGAGGACAGAATGGAGCAATCAAGAACGCATTAGTTTAGGTGTTTCATCCAAAATGCTAGGTGCATGGCCAATTTGATGACATAATAATTCAGCTCCCTTGAATATGGTATTTTTTCATCCCTCTTGTGGTCCCAATAGAACTTGATTTTTTCCAAACTCGCTAATGTATTGTACCCTACCTCCTGTTATGCACGTATATTATGAACGGTGATGAAATTGTGTTCATCAATAATATGCTCCTATGAATGTTTTAACGTGAAAGTGGGATAGGTGTTAGGACTATGGCTTCAAATAATCAGGTGGTGAGCCTAGGTGTTCGGTAAAATGTCCAACTGAAAGAGTCTACTAGAAGTAACATTTACACACATCTCTCAGTTGTATTTTTATTTCTTTTTTGTCCAATTCTACACTGTGAGTATACTACAGAATTGAGAGTACAAAGAGTGAGTGGAATTGGTGAGGTACTCATATGGGAAAAAATGCAAACTCAATAATACCTCAAAACAACACAAACTGATTACTACCTCAAAACTACCAACAGTGGAGCATTATGTTGTAGGAAATCCGTAGACTATAAGAGGAAAAACTGAAGTTCCACTGTTCGGAGAAGAGTTTCTAAGTATAGTTTCCAAATTATTTTTCGGCGGTAATTTCGATTCAATATTAATGACTCAATTCTTATATTGGGCCTGGATTATGCACATGGGTTCCAAATCATTATTCAAATTGGCTAAATCGCGGGCCTCCCTCGTGAAAGGTTGTCAAGTACTAGTATATGAGTCTTTGTGGTCTCTCCACTCGAAGACAAATTGGTTTCAGTTGGTTGAAACTGTATATAAGCTCTTGGGAACCCTTCCTTACAAGTAAAGTGGGGTTCTTAGCACTTGGTTTGAACATTTGAAACTGGGTCGCATAAACCACTTATAAGAAAAAATTGCTTCATTGAAAGACGCTTTGATTTAGTATGTGAATTTGAAAAGGATTAAATTTGGAGAATTAAGAACTTACTACAGAATCTAGTGAGTTGCAGGCATGGTTTAGAAAATAAGAGGGTTTGGAGATGATATGAGGTTGGATATTTGAGGATGTATGATAGGGAAGCAATTGTCTCGGTGCTTAAACCAGATGGAGTAGCCTGTAAACGGGAATATGTTCTGGATCTGGACATTTTGCTTAGCAAAGTTAATGTGGGACTTTGTGTGCAATTTGGGGTTGAAACTCAAAATTTGGAACGTCCAGTTAAAGGGGAGAGAAATCCTTGTTAGGTAAAACTTTGTTTTCATGGATTTGAAATTTGGACTTCTGTTTGGTTTATAGATTAATAAAAACTTTGCAAAGCCTTGCTTGATTTGAAACTTGAAAAGTTTGGAAAAGTGTGAAGTTTCTCAATGATTGTGAAAATGTAATTTGGGATGTAACTCATTATGTACAATGCCCACTTGCAAATGTTGCTTGGATTTTTTCCATTTCTACTTGTTATCTCAATAGGGCCTTGGCAGCGTTTGCGTTAACCCTAACATTTTTATCAGTGGATGCCTTGTTTTACCTTTTAACATGCTTTATGGAAAAAGAAATTGTGAAGCTTCATGCACGTGTGTATTTTTTTATTTCTTTTGGGCAAAAATCCATTTCGAGTCAGAACGTCGTTGCCACTATGTATATCTTTTTGAAGATAGTTTTGGAACGGAAAATACTCTTTTGGTAAAGCAGAGATAATGCATGAAAGTTGTTCAGGATTTTGATCTATGAACTTGGACATGGGGCATTTGTTTTGTGGTGTTCTAGAGGACAGCCCACACTGTTGGGTAGTAGCTCCCTACCTTTTGTGAGTCAAGATTGTCGAGCATTGAAGGACCTTTTTTTCAGTCTTTTGACATTTTAGGATACTCAAGAATCATGAGCCTTATTTGAATTTGTACAGTGAGACCCGTGCCTATTATTCCGAAATCGAGCATATTTCGACACATGGACCTTTTTCGCTTGGGTGACTTGCACAGAGAATTCTCAAGTGGTTCCAATTGGGTTACTTTATTTCTTGAAAAAATTTCATGGTTCTTAGACTCTCAGAATGAGAGAAATTCTTGACTAACCTGTTTTAAAATTGTCTGAAGATTTGGTGTAGCCTGACGTTCTTGACATTCTTTTGTTGCAATTCTTAGTTGGGTTTGGTTCAAGACGTATTGTATGACAACAACTAAATTTCTTAGCCTTTGGTATGTAATTTACGAATTTGAGAAGAATCAATTTTAACGTTGGTGTTGCTGTGCATAGTTCGAATGAGTACGAGAAAACTAAAGAGAAATGAAAATGGTATACAAACAGTCATTCAATGCCTTTTGGGCGTTTGCTTTTTACTAAATAAAGCGGGTGCCTTGGTTAGGCAATTTTTTTTATATCATGTGTGAAGCTTGTGGGGATATTGGTGCTATTTTGTCTTCTTTGGTATACCTAATTTATTTTTGCTGATTATTGGCTGTGGATGGTGTGCAGCAATTAACAGAGATTTCTCTCTTTTGCTTACGGTGCAAGAAAGAGGTATATACTTATTATTCAACAATGCTAGAAGAAGAAGTGAATAGATGTCAGATTCAGGAATGGTACCCGAAATTCAAATCCGTCTCCATAAGAACCTTAATTCATGAACTTCCAGAATCCTTTGTTCAGTACCTTCGTGATGATTCTGGGCCCTTCCTTCTTCCTCTTTCCATCTCAAACGAAGATGCCTTGCCCAATAGAATCCATAACCCCGAAGAGGAAGAAGATTTTGTAGTATCAGAAGGATCAGGCGATGAATCAGAAAAAACTTGTCCACCACCTTCATTCCCAGAACTTGAATTCCAGATCAAGGAATCAATTGAGACCCTTGGGGGTGCTGTTTTTCCTAAGCTGAACTGGAGTTCACCTAAAGACTCCGCTTGGATCAGCTCCACTGGGACCCTCAAGTGCACCTCTTTCAGTGAAATTGCACTTTTGCTACGATCTTCCGATTCACTCGTCCATGATCTTCGTCATGCATATGATTCGTGCATTGATAAAACTTCATCAAGACCCTCAAATTTCTTCCTAGCCCTTCGAAAGTGGGCCCCCTCTCTCCGGCCAGAGATGGAATTTCGTTGCTTTGTGCGCATTCATCAACTAGTTGCCATTTCCCAACGTGAGGTCACGGGGTTTTATCCATCTATTTGTGAGCAGAAAAATGAGCTAAAAATGGTGATTCAGGAGTTTTTTACTGATGAAGTGAGGCTAAAATTTGATTTGGAGAATTACACCTTTGATGTTTATGTTAGAGAGGACGGTCGGGTTAAGCTTTTGGATTTTAACCCTTGGGGTGCATTTACGCTTCCACTGTTGTTTACTTGGGAGGAATTGGGGAAGGATAGTGAAGATGGAAATACATTAGTGTTTAGGATGGTAGAGAGTCAGTGTGGTGTAAGGCCAGGACTAAAAACTGCAGTTCCCTATGATTATTTGGATACAAGTGAAGGGAGTGGTTGGGATCAGTTCTTGAGGAATGCCGAGGAAGAGTTGCGGCGACAGACTCTGTCCTCGTCTGATGGGTGATTAAGAGCTTTGTTGTCCCTATTTATGAGGTTAGTGTGGCCTTTCATCTTTTGATGTTATTTATCTTTCCTACAAGATTGTAATTCTGTTTTAGGCATTGGTCCATTGTTCCAATTGTGCAAGACCCTTCTGTTAGTGTAATTTTTTATCGGACTTGTAAGTGCTTGACGTCTATATTTATGAAAATGCTGTCTTTGCTTTCTTGATCCAAATTTTCCTTGCCCTCTCTGAAGCATCTCCCAAAAAGATTCGGGGGAGATTATTGTGGTTGTCATAATCACATTTCTGTTATTGTTTGTTTCTTCATCTCTAGGTGTAATGGTTGATGGATAGGATAAATGAATGCTCAATTTCAATGGCTTATCTATGTTGCATACACCTAAACATGTGAACTGCAATGCACAAAAGGGTATTGGTGAAACATACCATGTTGCATCTTGGATTAAGGCAGCAGATGTGAATTTAAGGGTACTTTTTGCAAATTATGATTGTATGTGAATAATTCGTAGAAAAACCTATTTGAGAATTTATTTATTTATTATTTTTGGTAAGATGGGAAGACAGTTCGATTTCTAGCATATTGTTAGTAGCATAAGGGTGAGGCAAGATCATGGGTAATATGTTAGTATATGGTTCAATAAAATTACCATTGCAAAGAGCATTTCTTTCTTTCTTTCTTTCAGCTTTTTGGTAGTGGCGGCACTGAAGATGGTAATTACCAGTGAGATTAAATTTAGGAAATGGATCCTCTAAGATTCATAAAATGGAATGACGATCCAATTAAACTCATCTGTGGTTCTTTTTAAGTACTTCATCAATAATCATAATCATTGTATTTTGAAGAACTTGTGGACAACAACATCAATCACTCTGAACCGATATTGTTTGCTACTCCTAATTTGGAACTCACCCATCTTGAGGTAAATGAGTTAATGGGCTAGGGTCCAATTTTGGAATCTTTTTTTTTCCCAATTGGAGGGGTAGTTTTGTCTTAGAACAGTCAGCATATACGTAGGCAAGAGCCCAACTCCATATTCCTGCAACTTGGCCCAACATGTGCAATCCGTTTGCTCTTGTCTGGGAGGTTGCTTCTGTTGGTGTTTGCTCGCCGATATTTCGTGGTCTTTCGGCAAGAGCGCGCAGGTGATTGACGCTCGTGGATAACATATCCACTGATGCTTTCATTTGTGCTCCATCTGGTTTGAACCGTGGAACTTGTGAGATCTTCTACTATCAAAGTTTGATTGGGTTCTATGCCCATGATTTTCGATGGTTTGCTTTTGCAGTAGCGCTTGTGTTTGGGCTTTGGTAATTTTAGTTCTATCATGCATCCTTTGTTGAAATCGTTGTTCGGCCTCTGGGCTTTGATGTGAATGGATTGACTGCTTTTAAAAAAAAAAAAAAAGAGAGAGAGAGGAGTGATCAATCATTGGAATGTGGTTATCATCGTGATGATCTGGGAATCTATTCCGACATCTTCAAACTACAGCCTCAGAAAAATATGAAAGGGAGCCATAATAATAATGAAACGATAAAAAGTGATGTACGTAGTAGCTAGTAGTGGCCATAAAGTGTGTGTGGTAATTGAGAAAGGGGAACTTTTGGATCATATATAGTAGATTCATAAATGATAGAGAGGTTTGAACCCCAATGTACGCAGAGACAATCAACATGTTCAACTTTTGTCTCATTTCTCCTGTGGTTTTTGTCTCATGTTCTCCCTCCTCTTTCTCTCTCTCTCTCTCTCTCGGAAAAAATGGTCCAAACTCCAAAGCCAAATTTAGTGGGTGGCGTTTTGTAGGTAAAATGATACTCTCTACTGGGCTATTGCAAATACTTGACTTTTCCCCTTTTTCTCAAATTGATTGCTATCCCCTCCGTCCCTTTTTTTGTGTCCAGTATTCTATTTTGGGCTGTCCCTTAATAAGTGTTCATTTTGTAAAGTTAGGGGGGTAAAAGTTGGTGTATTGTCTATTTTGTTCCTAAAAGTAGATTTTCTTTTGAAAAGTTAGTGAGTAAAAGTGTAATGATGATGGGTAAGTAGGGAAAGTGGAGAAAAAAGTTAATGTGAAAGGTGTAATGATGATGTCTTTTTAATAAGTTGGAGTTACGAAGCAGGATAATTAAAAAGGGACGGAGGGAGTAGTATTATACTTGCTCTTTGCAAAATAAATTATATGATTTTCATAACGTATTTTGAAAAGAACCCAAAATTCTAAGGGAATTGATTTTGCCACACCCTTTTTTATTAATGTCACTCCCTTTCTCTCACAAAATAAATCGTCTAATCAAGAAACAAAGGGGAGTGTCATTAACAAAAAATAAATCGTCTAATCAAGAAACAAAGGAGAGTGCCATTAATAAAAAAGAAAGTGGCAAAATGACTCCCCAATTCTACATTTTCCTATTGTCATTCGGTGATGTGTTTTGACAAGGGCCGATGAAAACAATATCTTTTGAGGCTTTGTTAAGTAAAAAATTAAAGTGATTAACGTATAAATAATATTAAAAACTATATTCGAAACCTTAATGTACAACACGACTAATGAAGGCCAATGCGTGTGTGTGTGGGTATATATATATATATATATATATATATATATATATATATATATATATATATATATATATATATATATATATATATATATACATATATATATATATATTTGTTTTTTAGTATCACAATATTATCAAGGTCTAAGGCTGCCAATTAATTAACTAGACGGCCTGCCCTTAAGGCTGGCCATGTCTTTATATAAATTAAAAAGTGAATAATCACTTACATCGGGTCTTTATTTTAATTTCTTTCTTTCTTTTTTTTATTGATAAAAAACGAATATGTAGATAATGTATTGCATGTAACACTTCTAACGAAACCGAAACTAATGTTCCATCACGTGTTACAGGCACAAAGAATTATATTTAGCACCATCAACCAGTTATGGAGACTTGAACTTGAACTACTGAGCTAGAAAATCTAAGCTCTGATCTCGTTGAATTAACCACTCCGTGGTGAATCTTATCTTCATCAAACTCAAGTAAAGACCATTTTATCCCCAACTGTCCATTGTGAGGATGGTGGTCTTTCTTTGTTTTTTGTTTTTTTGTTTTGTAGTGAGTGGAATTAGTCATATAATTATTTAATTCAGGTTTCCACATAGTCAAAATTATTAATTCCATGTTAACTCTGTAGTAAAAAATTAGAGAGATGCTTGTTGTCCAAGAAAATTCATTTCCAGACTTCCAAATACATAGTACTAGATTTCTGATAATTTTCCAATTGCAAAAACTAATACATCCCAATTTTCTCCCTATCTGAAAAACATTTAGTAATAATTTGCTTTTAATATTCAGAAGGGAACATTGATTATTCAAATTTATCTTTCACTCTAAGTCATGAGTCATCATATCTTTCTCCTTATTTTATTAATTCTCTCTTCCGACAAAACGTGGTTCCTTCTTAATGCACACAATATCACATGCCTCTCAGTTAGCGCATGTACAATAAACTAGGTAAAATCCAAATTTAGTTGTTTTGCCTAGCCAAATACAGAAATTGTGTTCTCCAACAACCTCAACAGAGGCTAGGTTTAATAGTTTTCCTACAATACCTCTCCAAATATGACTAATTACTATTTGCAAGCCATTCCTTTTTTTTAATCAATATCTCTCTCTCTCTCTCTCTCTCTCTCTCTCTCTCTCTCTCTCTCTCTCTCTCTCTGTAAGTGTAAGAAAATAAAAAGTAACGAGAACAATATATATTTTAATAGGGAATAGGTAAATGAAATAGATTGTATTGAGAGAGAATGTGAGTAGTCAATTGCATTTTTTTGTTTGGTGAGATGATACCTAGCATTGGTGTTCATACTCTTCTGTCATTTTCATTCTTTAAACAAGGAAACTTGTACACTTGACTTTTGATTGATAATGAAAAAGACTATTTTCTACTAGTCAATACCTGAAAGGGAGTCAAAACAAACATTCCACTGATCACTATTCAAATATAAGTTATTTTTTTGAATCCTTTTATATATGGATGATAAACAAATCATTGCAAACCCAAACAATTAAGTGATTAGTTCTTATCACCACGAGCATTTCAGGGACCCATATTAGCCTATTTCTTTCCAATATCATGATTGTTCTAGGAAAATCTACTGGAGTCCAGAGAGGAGAAAATTGTCATGAAAATTGAGAAAAATATATTTTTTGAGAAATCAGTTTATTCTTATTCTTCAATTTATTCTTATTCTTCAAAATTGGAGTACTGGTATTCTAAGGAAAATTTGTTGAAAACCCATAGACTGTATTTGAATCATGAATATATTCTTGGAGAAATTCACCAAGAAGGTAAAAGTGGGAATGAAAATCGAAAATTGACCTCGAGCTTCTTCTTCACCTCATTATTTTGATTATTATATTAATTAGTGCAAAATTTTTATATCTAGACATCTATATAATAAAACAGAGCTGTGTTTGAATCCAAAAGACAACCAATGCTCCAGATTTATCTCTTCCTCCTGCATAAATCTCTACCCAAACATATATATACTAGCGAATGCCCGTGCCTGAAGGCACGGCGCAACACATTTTGAAGACAACTAAAGCTACGGGTCGAGCAATGAGCAAAGGGATGACATGTTGAAAAAAATGGGTAGGAACAAAATAAAATACGGTATATTTTTGTTGTTGCAAAACTTTAATATGTTAATTACCTATGCCTGCAGCACTCCGCAACAAAAAGTTTGTTTTGAAATTTGTCTTGAAATTTGTCTCTCCATCTGCCTCCCAAGAGTTTTTGTACCAACGCATATCTACTTTATCCAAAAAGCACAATTAGGAACATGAATAACAGCCTAAAAAAATAATTAATGAGCAAGAATTTCTTCTTGTAAAAGTAAAATGATGACTAATAATAGTTACCTTAATTCTATATCTTGTTTATTCGTCTCTCAACACCATCATGGTACGATCATGACCTTTGTAGATGTACTTGTGAATATACTAAACAGATTTTATTCCAGGACAAACTTCCACATTGATATGAGAATTATATTTTCTCGAAAGGTATGTATTGTATGACACCAGTCCCTTTTATCAATTCGTTGACCCCTTACAGTATAAAGGGAGTAAAGTAATAATGGCATTGGTAGGCATACCCCATGCATAAAAATACGATTAACTTCTTGCTCATCATGAATCACCACAATTACATTTTTTCCTCAAAGACACGTAACCTTTGTACTGAAAAAATAAAACAAAGCAAATATGAATCAAATATATAAAATCAGATTAAGCAATGCAATTGAGTAAATAGTTCTTACATTTTCTGCAAGTTACCGTCGAGCTGCATAAGAAATTGAAGAATTCATCGAATGCATAGGAAATAATTAATTTAATTATTACGACCAAGGTATAAAATGAAACGGTTCAACTCACATGCCCATAGACGCTTAGATTGTCCATGATTAGTTAAGTCCCGAGAAGTTATCTGAAATTTGAAAGAGAGTAATAGTCAAAAGTTATCATGGGAATAACAACAGAAAGCATTTTAAAGATATATATAGACTCCCATAATATTAAATGAGTGACAAAAAAAAAGGAACACAAAACTCCAGTTTGCAATGTGTTTGGTTAACATCATAATATTTTCATCGATGCATATATGGTAATGTTTAAAAGAGTGTAAATAACAACACATGTTCTAATGAAACGAAGTTTAAAAAAATGAGAAAAAAGTTTTACAATTACTCCATTTGTTAATCTTGCAAAAAAATGTTGTTTTGACAACTATCAAGGGAAAAAAGAATAGGGTGTTGCTGTTAAAAAAAGAAAGAATAGGGAGTTAATTAGTTTTGCACTCTTTCTTTTCCTATGTCAAAAAGAAAAAAGAAAAAATGAAAGGTTTGAAGTAGCAAACGTTTGATCTTACTATTAAAAAAAAACGTTTGAAAACCACCCTAATTTTCGGCATTAATTCCCTGAATCACAGGAATCCATTCTTACCCGGAAATGTGGCTGTAAGTATTATTTTCCAATTTATGTGATAATCAATAGAAGTTTAAATGTCAATATTTGGTAAATATGGTAAAAAATTAAATCCCTGAATCACAGGAAATCAATCTCAGGGATCCTTTTTTTTTTTTTTTGATTAGCCGGTTACCAAAATGTGATGATGATAACCCTTGAACAACCAACAGTCTAGATTTATAGAGGGGACATTCTGATCCGTTGGTTGTCTTTTGGATTCAAACTCAGTCCTCCCTTATCGATTTTGTAAAGAATGATGAAGGAGTCAGCATGCATGATCCAAACGACAAATAAAATTGGCCATGAACCTAATTAAAACGTTTATAAGTTTAACAACAAAATCATTGTGAGTGCTTTACATGAAAAAGGATAGCAATCCAAAAAAAATTTGCAGTACCTCGAATTTAAGCTCAACACAAGAATTCTCTAAATATATTTCTTGTGATCTTTCTTGTAGTAAAATAATAGAAGGTAAGAAGATGGTAGAATAAACAACAAAAGAAGTAGTAAGAAGATGGTAGAATAAACAACAAAGTTAGGATTAACGCAAAAGACCCATGCAAGGTTGTCAAAAAAAAAAATTCTCGCACACTCATATTTTTCCTTCCAATTTTCGGCAAAAGAAACCCAATATGAAAATTGAACTTGCATGAGAAATGAAAAAAAATCCTTTGATGTTTGAATCCCTTGCAATAAAACTAAAAAACATTAGTCAAGAAACTCCTAATTTACGGCAAAAGAAACCCAATATGAGTAAAACTCGTCCATGAAAAAAATCAAACTTGCATGAGAACTGAAAAAATCAAACTTATATCACTATCGGTAATGGTCGTTCAGGAAGTTGTTTTTGGCAAAAGAAACCCAATATGATTAAAAATCGTTCAAGAAAGAAATCGAACTTTAGTGAGTACTAAAAAAAATCGAACTTACTTCACTATAGGTAATGGTCGTTCAGAAGTTGGAGGACATGGAAAATCTATGCATGCGACAAACAAACTCAAAAAATGTGGACTTCTAAATAGAAGGTGTCAATTGCATACAGTAGGTTGGTCTTCTAAGAAACGGGGACTTCTAAAACGTAGTGATAAGTTTAAATCTTCTAAAATTTAAATCTTATGTGATAAGGAAATCACAGGGAACCAATCCTTCACACATTCCTAAATAGAAGGTATATTCCTTTTAGGTTGTGGACTTCTTATATATTTTACCTAATGCCTAAATAGGAGGCGGAAATGATTCCTTATATACAGTTTTGTCTATATCCCAAGTGATATGTACGTAATTCTCCTTTTAAAAAGGCTAAATCAATTACCTATGGATTTCTTTTCAATTATTGATCTATGGATTTAAAATAGACTAAATCAATTCCATATATGTACGTATTCTCCTTTTCAGTTTATAATCGATCCCATAAATCATGGGATTTCAAATGTTTGGAGATACATACAAATTGAATTTTAATTAGAAGGGCCAAATGTTTTCTTTTTAATCGGAAGGAGTACTTTAGGTTTCATTTCATTAATTCTTTTCAAATATGTCGCTGGCTATACTACCCGTATATACGAATTCAAAAACTAATTCCGTTTAAAAAATGTGTACCAATCTAATGGTCCAAAATACACGGATTCAAGGGATGAAATATTTACCCACCAAATCAAAGATTTAATAACTAAAAGAATTCGTTGAAAGATTTAACAAAAATCTACTGTAATTAAGCAATTGTATTGGCCAATTAGCTTTTGCCACTAATTAAGCAATTACAGTGGTGTTCCAACTAAACAAAAGGAAGGTTTTAGAAAAAGGAAGATAATTTCAAGTCCAAAAATTATCTGTATACGCAAATAATTTTTTTACCAATATGGATCTTGTTTGATAGATTTCATTGAGATCTTTTATACGGTGCAAGAAAAATCAAAAAAATATTTTTCATTTTCATTATATTTGAGTTTGAAAATTGAAAAAAAAAAGTTTTAAAAAAGGAAGGTTATCTGGAACACCCCCTACGTTTACTCCCCAATTCTCTTCCAAAATAGAAAATAGAAGGGGAATGTGTGATTAGATAATGGTCAAAAAAAGTTATCAATTTACGGACATGCCATTTTGTAGAATGTAAGGTAGAGATTTATGCAGGAGGAAGAGATAAATCTGGAGCGTTGGTTATCTTTTGGATTCAAACACAGCTCTGTTTTATTTTATATATATATATATATATAGGTCATTCTTGTTAAAATACCACATTAATTTTTGTTTGTGGCGAAAACATGTCATGATAGATAGTATCTATTTGAACAAATCAAGAAATTCTCTGAGCTGAACATATTCTCTGAATTTATTTCCCCTTCACCAACCCCGGTTGAATAATCCAATTTGTTACGATTATTTAATGGCCACATGGTAGAATACGTAGTGGAAATCTTGGTTTTTACGCCAACGGTTTTGAATAATTAGTAGTAATTGTCAATAAATTGGAGTTATTTTATTTAACCCCCACCTTCACCAAATAGAGAGAGATAAAAAGGCAAAAAATCACACAAAGTAAGGGGTGGTTCGGGTTAATAATCATTTTGATTTTTTTTTAAAAGATTATTGGTTTATTTTGACGAGAGGGATTTAGAAAGTAAAAAAATATGAATCAAACTTTGAAAAAGGGGAATAGAGATAAAAATAATTCACAAAATCTTAACGTAAAACTAACTTGAATAAATATAAAAATTAATTTAAAATAATTAAAAGCCAAACCACCCCTAAAAAGAATAGAAACATTTATCTCACCTCTAGGCTTGCCAATCACTAAATAACATGCATTAATATAGACGTTTCTGTTAAGTTTGGATAGACAAACAAATTCAAAATGCAATTTGTTTTTGAATTTTGATGAATATTTTATTTGCAGAATTTCACTAAACATAAGAATAAAAAATCAATTATTTTTCTTTTTGGCTTCTTTATAGTCTGTTGTGGAATTTTTTTGAAAATTGGTTCATATTTTTTTCTTTTCGATTCATCTCGTCAAGACAAATCTAATCACACTTTTTATCCAATTTACTAGAAGAAAAGTATAAGAACAAAAAATAAGTGAATTATGGAGAAAAAAAAGTTAAGGCAGTCCAAACGCAACAATATTCCGATGATTAATTGTTTTGTGCATCTTGGATGAAGGTTATTGAAGTATTCTAAGAAAATTGATTAGAATTGTTCATTTTATTTCAACAGGTCACGAAAATAATCCATGAAAAAATTAATTTTGTTGGGCAAACAATGATAGGTACCCGATCAAAATTATTTTAACCGTTCAAAAATTTTTTTTTTTTGAGAAAAATATAGTTTGATCATAAACTAGGAATGTTTGAGCAGTTTAAACAGGAAGAAGGGCACTAATCAGGTCCAAATTGAACCATCTCTCGAGTTTAGATATTCTCATATGATGATTCTTCATGTCGATTGACGCAAAATATATAGAACCGACCAGGAGTCAATTTGACGATCCAAATAGTTCATATTTATGTGTTTATGTCCTTGTAAAAAATCACTTTCATTGGACATTAGTATATAATTGAATGAATCATATTTGTAACAAGTGAAATGGACGGTCAGAGTCTGAACATATTGGAAACTACTCTCTCTATTTCAATTTGTTTGTCCAATTGTCAAAATTTGTGTTTTTCAAAAATATACTTATATATTATATTTTATAATGTCTTTTCTGATTTTGAAGATTTTGTATAACAAAACTAACTTAGATTTATCAAACAAGATCCATATTGCATATTAGAAACATTACGAATTGAAAATTATAGACAATTTTTTCAAAAGTCAAACGCTCTCAAAAAGTCAGAAAGGGGACAAACAAATCGAAACAGAAGGAATATTAAATGAACAGTTTGGATCATAAATTAGAAGCACGATGAGTCCCATTTTGCATTAGACAAGGAATCATAGGAGGGACCATCACATGAAGGATATATATCTTGATTCCCATCTCTCACCGAATAATTTTGCATTTCGTTATCACCTCCTCAATAGTAGCCTAAATACTAATAAACTATATGATGATTATTAGTACGTATTATTCTAACCACATTATTGGGATTGGCAAGTCAATAACAAAAAGGTCCACCACTTTATTTAAGATTCACTCTGAGCCCCACCATCATTCAAACACCAATGCTAGCTAAGCTATTACGGTATCTCACTAGTAAAAAAAATGTGCATTATTTTTGAA
Source organism: Rhododendron vialii (assembly GCF_030253575.1). Classification (NCBI taxonomy): domain Eukaryota; kingdom Viridiplantae; phylum Streptophyta; class Magnoliopsida; order Ericales; family Ericaceae; genus Rhododendron; species Rhododendron vialii. The sequence goes on from NC_080569.1 coordinate 14,667,007, forward strand.
AATATTTTTTACAACTACTGAAATAGCGGTCCTCCTCATACATGTTACAATAAGCTCTCTTCTATGTGAAAAAATATGAAGGTGCATCAGTATTTAAGAAAAATATATTGATATTTTTATAAAAGTATATTAATATTCATGAAATATATATTAAAATTCAAACTTATTTAACATTAGGTAAGCAAAATCAAATACATATTGAAATCCGAACTTATTTGGCATTAGCTAAAGCAAAACCAAATCTGGCCTTCACAGATTGATGTGTGTGCTCCAGGGCTTTCTCCTCGTGGAGTCAAAATTTCCACAGCATAATAAATACAGTATTCCATTGGATTTGCAGTTTTAAAATATAGGAGTACCTCGTAAGCGATGACGTACCTGCACGGTTCCAAATTTCCATGAACCCGCCGATGCTATTCCTCCCTCCCTCCCACTTTCTTCAATTATTGGTTATTTACTGTATTTATTCGTTAGCTTTATAGACAAGCCGAATCCCAACACCTTTTCTCTTCTGTATTGGCCACAGAAAAATTGGAAAAACAAACCATAACTCTTCCACCACCGTCCTAAGGTGAACCCCTCTCTCTCTCTCTCTCTATCTCTATCTCTCTTCACACCTTTTTTCCTGGAAGATTTTAGTACTACTTTTCCCGTCAATTAGTATCTTTTTTTCCATTCTGTTTCCCCACCTTTTCTCGCCCTTTTTGGGTATTCTCCAAGGTATTTATTTTGTTGATTCTTCTTGTTTTTCTTTTTTCTTTTTTCCTGTCACTTAATTTCATGACGCGCTGGAGTGATTAATGATGTTCTTGTTTAGTTAGTTATGGATTTTTAGTCCATTATTTGATTGGTTTGATTAATTTGAAGTCCCTTTCTAGTTTCTGTGCCGCGGAAAAGCTGGAAATATAGAATCTCCTCGTTTATCAATTCCTCTAATCATTTGGTTGAATTCAGAAATTTGGTCTATTAAGTTGGTTCTTCTTCTTCTTCTTCTTCTTCTTCTTCTTTTTTTTTTGCTTTATATTTCAAATCATCGTTCTGAAGCCAAAATGATGAGCAAACTCAGGTTTAAGTATTTGTTTAAGTGAAAGTGTCAGGAATGACAAAATGGTAAATTTGGAAAACTCAAATTAGCCTTGAATTTTTTTGTCTCCATTGAATTGAGTAAAGTAGTAGTAGAACTCGTTTTGATATGTAATTTTTTGAGTCAAGATTTAAGCCTTCTGCTTCACAATATGTGCATTCATGATAGTTTGATCGATGGAGCAACAAAAAGAAGAGTAATTGAGAATAATCTCTCCCTCCCTCTCTTTATCTTAATATTTGAGATAATTCTTATATCGTAATAGATTGTGACAAAAACAAATTCCGGAGAATTTCATCGCAATTTCTCGATGTTGCATGTAAATTTCTAGTGCTGTTTTTACTTACATTGAAAGTCCATCAAATATCAAAGCAAAAACAACTTTTTGCATATATATATTTTTTACCTTCAAACTCTGTTTTGATGGAAAAAATTGTTCCCTAAACTCTTTGTAGGGGTAAAAGCTACTTTCTTTACATGGTACTGTTGAGACTGTTTCAAGAAAGAGAAATAGAATTCTTGAGTATTCACCTTTTCTGATTCTAGTAATGTGTTTTTCTCATTTGTCTGGAACCTGAATTTTGATTATATCTGCAAAAAACAATGCCTCAAGATAAATATTGTTGGATGTGAAATGCCATGAACACCTAATTGGCTAATTGTTTGAATCATAACTTCATGTCTCCTGCATAATTGTTTGTCTGTTATAACCCCCCCTTGAAAATTGAGTTGGTTTATTACAAGAATAAAATCAATTGGTGCGATAAAGGAATGGTGACTTGTGTTTAATCCTGGAAATATTTTTTGTTGGACATACTTAATGGTTGACTTGTGTTTAATCCCATTGCAGGAATGGTGTCCAGTTGAACATAAGAACAGTTGACTCATCTTAGTTCAAGAAGAGTAATGCCTGTAATGTGTTAACAGTGAAGCGGATAGGCCTGAAGAGAAGTGATTGAAGATGGGTTTTGAGCCATTGGCTTGGTATTGTCGGCCAGTTGCAAATGGAGTATGGGCAAGTATTGTGGAGAATGCTATGGGAGCTTACACACCTTGTGCAACGGACTCTCTCGTGGTTTCCATCTCCAATTTGGTTCTTATGGGTCTTTGCTTATATCGGATATGGCTGACCAAGAAAGATTTCAAAGTCCAGAGGTTCCGTTTGAGATCAAATTATTACAACTATGTGTTGGTGTTTTTGGCTGCATTTTGTACTGCAGAACCTTTGTTCAGATTGGTCATGGGTATATCAGCCTTGAATCTTGATGGACAGTCGGGCCTCGCTCCATTTGAGGTGGGTTCTCCTCTTCTACGTGTTTTATCTGTTGCTCAAACATTTTTATTCCAGGTTTATTGGAGCCATTGGAAAGAAAATGTAATTCAATATGGAAGTTCTTGTTTGGCGTTTTTCTTTACTTTATTTCTTTTGGAATGATTTTTTAATCTTAATCGATCGACGTCTATCCCTGGTAATGTTTTGTTCAGTAGAAAGTCTCCTAGTTACTGAATCCTTGGAAGTTTTGTGATCCTATCCTATGATAAATATAATTAATTATGGTTTCTGCAGATAGCTTCACTTGTCATTGAGGCTTTGGCTTGGTGCTCTATGTTGGTCATGCTTGGAGTAGAAACAAAGGTCTACATCCGTGAGTTCCGGTGGTATGTCAGATTTGGGGTAATTTATGCTTTGGTAGGGGACATGGTGATGCTTAGTCTCATTCTTTCAGTGAAGGAATTTTACAGCCGGTTAGTTTCTGTATATACTCTTTACGCTTTTTTGAAAGGGTACGATTAGTTTCTTAGGTCTTTAACTCTTAATCTTCTGGTATTTCCTGTCTTGTGCACTTGTAAACACGTATCTAATAAACAAACTGTACTGTCCATGCTTTGCAAATTCATACTTGGAATTAAATCAGACTCCCATTTACTATGAGCATGTACTGACTGAAAACCAAACATTTTGATGTGGAAAAAAGCAACTTTTGTTGTTTGATGACTACTCATAATCTAGTACAGACTTGTTACAAAACTATGATTTTAATGGGGATGAAATGGAGTAGCTTGAACGAGACATTTGATATTATGCCCTCTTTATTTGTGTGTGCTTGTGCAAGTTGGTATCCCTGCAATTCGATGGCAGTGGCACAAATAAGGTGGTTATGATGTGTGGATTTATATACTTCAATTCTGGATCCAAATTTTTTTTTTTTTTTGGGTCATCACCATTCTGTTATAATTATATTGCCCCAGTGTATTAGAGTGAACAATTAGGATGTTCTGTTGTCTAGCGAATTTCTGCTTTCTTAAAATTTAAAATGTCATATCCTCAATAACTGATGTATAATGTGCATTTGTTTAGAGAGTTTGAGTTTTTGCCGATCAGAGAAGATGTACACTTGCTTGGAAATTCTGAGTTTGTGAGTGATATTGTTGAGTGGCTGTTTCTTCATGTGGTTGCAGTACAATTTAAGGTGGAATTTTTTTTTGTTTTTGCATGCAGATCTACACTGTATTTGTACATCAGTGAGGTCGTCGTCCAGGTTTGGTGATCTTCTCTTACTGAATATTTATTCTCTGATTGTTGCTTATGTAACTTTGGGCATGACTAACCTAACTTTTATGGAAAAGATTTATATCAAAGTGCCCAGGAAGGAAGTTTGTGGGCTTCATCCTTTACACCATTGGTCCATTAATTGAAATAAAACTTGAAAATTATTAAACAAAGAGTGGTGATATTACATGGTTTCACTCAGACACAGTCCTGTTTTTTATTTCATGGTAGGCTGCATTAGTGGGCCTATGGACCCGCCAATCTTCTTTGAGTTATGATCCCATTTGTGGTCCCTTAACTTGTGCCTACTGTCAAAGTAGGCTGGCCATGACTGGCTAAAGGCACTGAAGTTTATATTCATTTTGCTATTTGCATCCTAATGTGTCCAAAGTCCATACAGGACCCTTAGTAATGATCCGGACAGAATGACATGAATACTTTGTGGATCATATTTTTTCGATCCTAGCATTGTAAGCCAGTAAGTAAGAGAGAGGGAGAGGGAGAGAGAAATTGGGGACACAAATCCAAAAACGCTAGTATGGATTCTTAAATCATCAGTCTCCGTAACCTATGTTTACTGGCAGACCAAGAAAAGAAAACCCAATACGGAATATTCCTTTTCTGTCCTCTTTACTTAGTCTTATATTTCGTGTTAAGTCACAATACAAATTCATGTTCTATATGTAATGATTGGTTATGACGTAGGTTTTGTTTGGAGCACTCTTGCTGTTTTATGTTCCCAGTTTGGATCCCTATCCGGGGTACTCCCCAATACGGACCGAGTCTCTTGATGACAATGAATATGTTGAACTTCCTGGAGGAGAGCAAGTTTGTCCCGAGAGGCATGTCAACATATTTTCCAGTATGTATTTTTTGAGTTAAATGTCTTCTATTCTAACTATACTTTGAACTCTTAGATGACTTAACCCCATCCATCGCTTATTGTTGCCTAGATGAGAATAACTTGAGCTAGTCCCTCCCATCCATTTTATGTGTACCATTGACAGGGTGCAAAATTTATGAAAAAAATAAACCCTTCGTACCTATGGAAAAACGGGTGATATGAGGAAGTGATGATGAATATTTCACCTGTCAAGCTTTGACAAGTTAATCGACTGCCAAAACGGATGAACATGTAAAATAGGATGAAGGGTACGTATCAGCTATACTGTGGAAAGTAAGCCCCAACAATCAGCAATGTGATCATATAAGGTGCTTTGGCCCCTTGCTTGATTTGAGAACTACACTGTGGGAGTTGGGCTTATCCCTGTTTGCAGTTGCTTGACTTGTCTCCAATTATTCTCGTAACTTTTTAGTTTATTAATATTGCTGCCAGTTGCTCGGACTTTTTTTTTGCTTTTATGGTTCTTCCAAAAGTCTTTGTGCACATTTGCCTTTCTTTGTTTCTGGCCAGTGTGTGTGGAAGTGTAGAAAACTATTTGTTAGCTTTTACTCTTTTCGATATCATTAGTACTATAAATTTTCTCTTTGAAGTGCTTCCCCAAAATTGATATTCTGGTCCCTTGTTTTTTCTGTAGAAATTACTTTTGGATGGATGAATCCACTTATGCAGCTGGGCGCTAAAAGGCCCCTGACAGAAAAGGATGTTTGGAAACTGGACACTTGGGATCGGACTGAAACACTGAACAGCAAGTGAGTCCTTTGTGAATGTATCTTTGCTTAGTATAGGAATTTAAATTTTCATAGCCGCCATGATCATGTCTTATTTGTGTTGACTCAAGGTTCCAGCAATGTTGGGCTGAAGAATCTTGTAGGCCTAAACCGTGGCTTTTAAGAGCATTACATCGTAGTCTTGGCGGAAGGTGCGGATATTGGTTCATTCCTGTGATTTCGTTTGCATGGCATATGCTGCTATTTGATAATCTCTTGTGGTATATGTTATTGTCTATGCAGAATTAGTTACATTAAATTTTCAAAGTTCTTATTAATTTCCTTTCTCTTCTATTTAGGTTTTGGTGGGGAGGTTTTTGGAAGGTATGAGCCCATTCGACAACAGTTCATTAGGACATTGCTTTCGAAGTTAAAAGCGATGCATCCGATTTAGCAGCAGTCTTTTCGTGCATGTGAATTTTTAGGAAATTCTTGCTGATTCCAGCCTCTTAATTGCAAATAAATTCATTGTTCTTTCTTTCTTTGGGCCTTAATGCAAGGCAGAATTGCATTCACCAAACACGATGTTTCTGTTAAAATTTTGCTTTGAGTGATTTTTCAATTCTGTCGTTTTCTTTGGTCTTTCACTATCTTATCATCATGAACCTAGAATGAAGTAAAGCTGAGAGGCGGGTTAGTTTTTTTGTTTTTTGATCGGTGGAAGTCAGTAGTTAGAATAGTAAGATTAGCACCTTGGAAGAGGTGGGTTAGATTTGATCCTTCATTAGTATATGATCGATTATAGAATAATGCCTGAAAACCACTAGAATCAGTAAGATTGTTGCCTTGTCTTTATCAACTTCCCTGGATTGTATGAAACGACATTATAACTGTATAAAATGCATCTCTATCAAGTACATGGGTTTTAATTTATGGTCCTTGTATTAGTAGGAGTCACTATGACATTAGCACTTCCATATGCACATGCACATTCATACACAAGCATGCGCCTAGTTATGTACGTCTATGCATGAATGCACACCAAATTTACATTTTCAATTAATTTTTTTGAAGTTAATTTGTTACCCTGTTGAATGCGTTATACTAAATGAGATTGCCTGCTGTTTGATTATGTTCCTACCTGCTTATAGTTGTATGCCTAGGTTGTATTGTTGTTGGTTTCTTTTGAGTACAAGCTACAACCCGACCCTAAAGGCACTCCCCAAGAGAGGTCCATAATGCCAGAGAAAGGTCGACCTAGTGTTTTATCAAGATCATTATAAGACAATTAATGTTTAGATAGATATTGAATAACCAAGACTAAACCATGAAAGCTTGAGAGACAATGGGAAAGAGAACTAAAGAAAATCAGGAGATAGAAAACAGCTAATGAGCACAACTTCCCAGCTTCTCAAAATTCACTGTATCTCTGCAAAACTTGGCTGAATCAGTGAATAATGTTTGCTGTTCACTAAATATTTGCCCAGTGTTTTTAGTTTTTCTGAGTTGCTGATCATTTGGCAGATTACTCATCCAAACTTTCCTTATTCAAGTTTAGCTTCTTGTCTGAATATGCTACTCAACGAATTTAAGTTGGCACTACTGAAGTGCACGTTTTCATTTTCATGGCCAAGTGGAGAAATTTATAGCCAATTGGCTGGAAAATCCTTGTGTTTCCAAAATTTTACTGAACCTCCGTAAAACTTTGCTGAATCAATAAGCAATGTTTTCAGTTATACACACAGTTTTATGAGTCCAAAAAAGAATTCTGGTCTTTCCTGGATATGCTTAACGTTTTGCTGATTTTCATCTGGATTTTTAATTGTTCAAGCTCAGAGCTGGATCTGCCATTCTGAATTTTAGTACTATTGGAGTTCGTATTTGTATGTCTAAATTATATCGGGATAGGTTTTTGAATGCTTAAATTCTCACATTGCACTAAGATATAATTTGTATCTTTCTTTTTTGGTCCGCTTGTAGATTGGCAATGATGTTTCCCAGTTCGTGGGCCCGCTTATATTGAACCAGCTTTTACAGGTCAGTTACCGTTTCAGATATGCATTACTTGGTTCAGTTATTTGTATATTCATTTGTTTGGTTTTTATTCGTCGATTAGTAGGCCTCATTCTGTATAGTGGTTAGGATCGGTCGATGATTCTATTGTGTGGTGGTTATATCAGGCATGAAAACTATTTTTGCAAATTCTATACTTGTTCACACATTACACTTCAAGATAAAGGTGTTTCCGACTTTCTGTAAGGTGTGAATTTACATCTAACGTGAATATTTCTGCTATCTTTTTCCTTTCCCTTTCTTACAGACTTTTTTCTCTAATTTTGTAGTTATGTTCTGTTAATCAAGTTGGAAACAAACAAATGAAAGTCAAAACTTATGTTCACACAATATTGATGTAAATTCTGGATAAATAATGGGAAGGTAACATGAATCCATATTTTGACTGTCCTAGCTCTGCAATTTGGCATCAAGAGGTATACATGGATAAAATTTGGCCAATTTACTTTACAGCACTACAGCGAAACAGTTTTGCAAGACTTAGCTAGCTTGATATGGTTGTCGGCTCATTTCCTAACAGCTTCAGCTTTTGGGAATCTTGGTGACAACACCCCCTATCTCCAAATGCCCGTCGAGGGGAAATTCTGGCTTCCAATTCCTACTAACGCGCCTAGGACGCTTGGCAGATAACCTGGTCATTGGGGTGTATTTGTTTTCCCCATGTACATATAGAAAAAATGTTCCCTTCTCGAATCTGTCAAGACTACGCTCTTGATGTGTGCCTGTCAAACTCTGGTACCTCTTCATGCTTTGCTGACTCATTCTTTTGCCTTCCCTCTATCGGGGTGATGTATAGTTCAAACGAAAGACTAGATCAGGAGTAACAAGGGGCAGAATTAGGCTCATGACACATGAGCTGAGCTGATCTCTGCCCTCTTCTTAGAACTTCCAAACTTCAATATCACCAATACTGTTTCATTGCTGAATGATGACTTACCCTTTCAAACAAATAATCTCAACTTATGCACATGGCAGTATTTTTTTCCTTGGGCTGGAGTTACTGATCAAGTTCCCTTTTTGTTGCCCTGTGGGGATGGTATTCTGCTTATTATTTGTTATAGGTTCATCATAATGGAGTATGAGTTGACAAGTGTATGAGTGGACACTGCTAGAATTATTGGGTATCCTTTTTATGCTCTCACTTATCTTATCTTATGTTCATCTTGCAGTCTATGCAACGCAGGGATCCACCTTATATTGGTTATATTTACGCCTTCTCAATTTTCGTTGGAGTGGTATGTGTTGAATCTTTTGTTTTCTTTTCTAGATTTTCTTTTCTTAATTTAAAATGTTTGTTCATTTATGTTTCAGAGTTATGACCCGTCGTGTTCTTTTCTTATTTTGATATTTTACTTATTGGGAGTATATGGACCTTGCTGTTACTAGTATACCATGTGTTTGACATAGGAAGCTGAACCTGTACAGTTATTTCCACTTCTTGCTGTCACGGGGCCCGAACTATGTATTTTGATGCATTTTAGGATCATTTCTATCAGTATTGACTATTAACTGCATTCACCTTTGAATGGGTTAGTTTCTTTGTGAAGGGTTACTCTAGTTTTTGAGTTATTAGACCAAACAGAACAGGCTTCCCAGTGAATTTCCTATCTGTTTGCCCCTGAAGAAACTCTCTCTCTCTCTCTCTCTCTCTCTCTCTCTCTCTCTCTCATCAGTGGATTGCACCTATCACAACCATAACAAAGTTGCTTTGCTTTTCATGGCAACTGGCCTGGTTGAACTTTTGTATGATGGCTTCCTTGGGCTTTCCATCTTTCCAATTATCATTTTGGTCTTCAGCAATGTACCAAAATGAAAAAGTCCCCCTGATTATCATAACCCAATGGAAACTGAAAAATGAATCGGTAGCTCTGAGCAGTGTAGTTGTTCATACGATATAAGTGTACGCTTTTGAACTGTCATTGATCTTCTGTGTAGTAACTGAACTAGCCTTTTTTAATTATGCTTGACAATGTGAGTTGTGGTTTAGTTTCCAAGACTTCTAAAACGTTGTGGCTATCTTCTCTGACTTTTGGAGCTTGTGCCTGTTTAAAAGTTTTTCTTTTATTCGTTATTTTTTAGGGTATGACTGAAGGTATGGATGTTGAATTTTAGTTGCAGTTTGAAGATAACTAGTGTTATACCAGTTCTATTGTCAATATCGTTGTCTCTTGTGCACATTATTAGTTCTTAGTAATGTGTGATGATTTTCCTTTTGAACACTTGTTTTAAACTGAATTGAACCAATCCATTAATTCATTGATCACAAAGCACTAAGTACTTTATGATTCTTTTAACTTGGTTCAGGTATTTGGAGTGTTGGCTGAAGCTCAATACTTTCAGAACGTCATGCGTGTTGGTTATCGATTACGATCAACTCTGGTAATGTCTTGCCTTTCGCTAATCTTCTGTTGAATTGTTCTGATGTTATCTCCTCTGTCCAAATGACTATATGATTTGAGGTTGAGTGTTATTGAGTTCTTGAACTAGCAAAATCACTTTGATTTCGCAGTGTCATAATTTTTGGCAACAGCATCAATAGGTGTTTAATTGACATAAAGATAGTAAATCGACTATTAATTTTTGACATCTTAGGTAGAACATCATTTATAAGCATAGTTGTTAGAATTGTACGATTCAATACTGTTCACAAATAGGTTGCTTGAATCGGAAATAGCTACTAACGGGTGAATCGTTTGATTCACTTTCAAATTCCTTCTGCTTTTTTGGATTTTTGTTGATGGGAAAAGGGTTCAAACTATTTTTTAAGGTCTTTAGTATTGTTATATGTCATCTTTCGTCTATGTTTCTCCTTATGTTGTCTAAAAAATATATTTCTCTCTGGTTGGGGGAGTTCAGGTTTCAATCATATTGCTAGAGATGTAGGTTTTTTGAAGGTTGTTCAGTTGTATTAACAAGTTTTCTTATGTCTGCCAGGCTAACTATACTGCTAACTTAATGATTCCATGAATGCTTAAAATTGCTCATAGTCTTGACATGTACACTTGAAACTCTTGCTGTTTGTAGATTGCTGCTGTATTCCGGAAGTCCTTAAGGTTAACCCATGAGAGTCGCAAAAAGTTTGCGACTGGGAAAATAACCAACTTGATGACAACTGATGCTGAGGCACTGCAGGCAAGTTTTTACCACTATCACCACGAATATGCATGTCTAATGTGGAGTCAACCATGTAGTTAGATTACCAAAAATGTGGGTAGGGTTTGAATGAAGTTGAGAGAGAGAGGAACGAGAGAAGAAGGATTAGTTAATGATTATGGAGCTTAATCAGCCCCTTCACCCAATAAAATTAACTATTAATAACAAGGATGCCCTGGCTAATACTCAAGACAGAAATAAGGAGGACATAACAAATGTAACAGTCTAAGAACTATAGGGTAACTTTTCCCCCAATCAAATGTTACCTGTTTTATTAGACTGGTCTATCTTGATTTGGTGTATCTCTGCAATACTTTAACCCGTTCACATATATGAAAAAGTTTCTCTCACTTTTTATTGATGGATCTTTCTTTTCTTTCTACAGCAAATATGCCAATCACTTCACACTTTGTGGTCAGCTCCTTTCCGTATCGTCATTGCACTAGTTCTGCTTTATCAGCAGTTGGGTGTTGCTTCACTTCTTGGGGCACTTATGCTAGTCCTTATGTTCCCTTTGCAGGTATATTGTCTCTCTCACTCTCTACCATGCCCCTGTACTTGCTAAGTTTTTGTGACCTCCCTTGGAAAAAGGCAGTGCAACATTTCTTCTATTACTCTTCTTTTATGCTATTGAGCCCGTTGTAGCATCTCACTTTAAAATGTGAACCCATTTTTTCGCAACTGATGTGATTTTTGATTAAAAAGCAATTTAATCTAGAAAAATTAATGGCTTACGGAGATGTTCGTAAGTCACTTTTGTAAAATTTCCAAGAGTAGGGGTAAAAGTTGGAGCTGAACTGGTAGAAAGATGGATAGTGTGAATGAGGAGCTGATGCATTTTTTATGAATGAAGTTGGTTCTTTCTAGAACATAATGACCATGTTCGTTTTGGGATTTTTGGATTTGGGATTCTCTCTGTGCACGGTTTCCAATAAATTTTCTTTCAGTTATTACTCTCATTTCTCTATCTATCTCTCTCCACTTATTACCGAAAATCCAAATCCAAAATCCCAAAACGAATAGGCTCAATATAATTAGCATTAGTGGCTCTAAAAAGTTAAAACAAAGTTTTTTTTAATAGTTAGAAGACCTGCAGGAGTTTGTAGTAAGTAATTCCTGGCATTGGTCAAAACAACAGTAGAGAAAAAGAGACGTGTTGAGTTACTATCTTCAGCAAAAGAGTTTTATGGAGATAACCTATGACCGATAGTGGATAAAACCCTGTAGCAGTGGAAGATCGAGTGTGTCTTATTGTCTAAGAAATAATAACTTGATGCAGACATTGGACTACGGAAATTCGTAGCTTACATTGGAATTCCAATGTGGTAACAGCAGCTTACGATTATTTAATCCTGTCTTTGATATTACCAACTATGCAATGTCTCACCTAGAAAAAAGTGCTTATTTACGTGAAGAATCTGATTAGCAGGTTATGTATATCCTTATTTTATACCAAGTAGTTTCCTCACAAACTCGAACAAAATTTTACGTTCTTTTGTCTCAGTTTAGTTTCAGTTTGAATCTCTGCAGTAACAGGCCTATTGGCATCTCTTCTGTTCGTGCATGCATATTTCCTTAAATCTTTGTAGAGTGCATGCATTGAACAAGTGTCTCCTTTCTTCTATATTTGAATTCTTTTCTCAAATTATTTTTGTGAAGTGGTGAATAATTCAAGGTTGTTAAGAACTGTAATTTTGAATTAATTTGCCCTATTATAAGAATGCTTTCTGTAGCTTCAAGATATTCTTTACTCATTTTTCATCCCAAAGCAGTTATCTAATGTTATTATGATTGTAGATGTCTCTAACTTTTGTTATGCTGGCAGACGTTCGTGATAAGCAAAATGCAGAAATTGTCGAAGGAAGGATTGCAACGTACTGACAAGAGAATTGGCCTTATGAATGAAATTTTGGCAGCAATGGACACTGTGAAGTAAAGTTCATTTTTTGAATGATTGGTCTCAGACTTGTTCATCATTAGTAATGTGAAATTATCATTGTAAATCTTTGATTCATAATTGCTTCAGATGTTATGCGTGGGAGAATAGTTTCCAATCCAAAGTTCAAACTGTTCGAAATGACGAGCTTGCATGGTTCAGGAAAGCGCAATTACTAGCAGCGGTACGGATATTTAACAATGTGTTATAGTGGTAATTGGTATCATGTATAAACTTAACGACAGAAATAGTAATACAAATCGTAGTTATCTGTTTAGTAAAAAATCTGGCATTTAAATTTTTTTACTATAATAATGGGGTTAAGTTTAATTTTTTGCAATAAGTGAACATTTTCATTTTTTTTCCTTAGTGCTGAAGTGGGATATGCTAGGTTAACTTCATTTTTGTAAGAAGGATTTTGCACATGCTATATACACTTGTGTGCAAATAATATCAAAGGTACAATTGACACTAAGAGGAATGCAATGTCCACTGAACCTCTAGTATCAGTATCACTAGGATCCAATGCAAATACATACTCATACATGCTTCTGATCCAGATTCTTAGTCTTTTTGTTACAGACACGACGTCTCTGAGACAAATATTTGGTGTCAGCTATCATTTACACTGTCTTATCGAATCAGCATGTTTATGACTACAAGTGCGCAATTTGTGAGGCCTATAGAGAAAATGAATTGAACCAATGATTAGGATCCTGGCTAGTATTTAGGTAGACTTAAAGAAAGCAATCATCCTCTCTTAGATATTTTTAACTGAGACATTGGAAGCCTTGTAAAATTATCAAAAGATGAAGTGAGTAGCATTTATTATTGCTTTCTTAAACTATGTGCCTTTTCAAACATAACCTTATTTTGGCACAGATGGAGTTTAAATTTCTGCATCCTTCTCTCTTGTTTGCAGTGCAACAGTTTCATACTAAACAGCATTCCAGTTATCGTGATTGTGATTTCATTTGGGGTGTTCACTTTGCTTGGAGGGGATCTGACACCTGCAAGGGCATTTACGTCACTTTCTTTGTTTGCAGTGCTACGCTTTCCACTATTCATGCTTCCCAACATAATTACTCAGGTTCTGTCTTTATGGTCTTTTTAGGCAGAAACTTTCATTCCACCTGAAATTTTTTATGTGTTAGGTTGGAGATGTGATTTTTTTTCCTCTTTAGGACAGCTTTATTTACTTTTCTTCCTTATTGTTACTGTCACGAAGCTTCATATGTGTTGTTTAGTCCCGTCCCAGATTGCTCAAGCTTTTGGGGCAAATGGTTTTTGATCATGGTATCATACCATCTGTCTTTGAGGGTATTGGTGTAACGACCCGCCCCAGCTGACCTTCTAACCATTCACCTAACCACGCAGCTCAAAAGGTTAACCTTAAGTTAATAGTAGCTGGTGGGTCTTTTCTTATATTCCACATATTCTTTCTTTACATTGACAATGCGGGACCTTACAATCTCCCCACCTTGGCTGCAACATCCTTGTTGCATTGGCCCAGAGTGCTCATAGCTTCTATATAGCACAAACAGTGTACTTGTACTAGATTCTAGAGGTGGCCCCCACCATGTAGACTAGCGTTGTGCTCTAATACCAACTGTTACGACCCACCCCTACTAACTTGCTAACCATTCGCCTAACCACGCGACTCAAAAGGTTAACCTGAAGTTAATAGTAGCTGGTGGGTCTTTTCTTATATTCCACATATTCTTTCTTTACATTGACAATGTGGGACCTTACAATAGGGTTCAAGTATCTTAGTTTGTTGTTGTTCCCCCTTTGTTTTTGTCTTTTGCACTGCTTTATATTTGTGTGACTGCTTCTAAACATGCAACTGGAAGTTGCATGGGAAGGTGTGGGAGCTTAATAAATATTGTCCAGTCCATCCTTCCTAAACTGTCAGAGCAAGGTTTGTGTAACCCTTGCTCTTTCCAGGTGTGTGTTGGTAAGGTACACTAAGAAGATCACTATTAGAACATAGGATTTATTTTTCTCTACAATAGTGTAGTTGTTTTCTAAATGTTTGACGCAGCGGAATTCACGAGAGACTAGTTAGCGTACTAGTCCAAACGAGATAAACAACTCGTCGCAACGAGCAAATCTTGCGCACAAGAAAGAAGAGAGAATCTCTGCAATATTATTGATTAAAAGCTTAAAATTTGAATAATTGAATAGGTTACAGCCCTTTTTATAAGACTCTAACCCTAGAAATCCTACTATAAAAAAAATCTTAAATCATGCCAAAACAAGCGGCATTAAAGAAAAGATATTTCCTAATTAATTAAAATAAAATCCTAATTCTTGTAGACCAAGAATCCTAATAAAGGTAGAAATCAAAATCAAATTGAATATGGAAAGTTAATAATTCTAACCTAAATGAATATATTCCTAGTCAAAATCTTATTCTAAAACAATAAAAATAAAATACAAAAACTCTCCATTTTTGTCCTACATCAATGTTGGCCTTTGTTTGCAATCAAATTTGAGCACACTTTAGCTGGTCAATGCTTCGAACACAATCACTGATCTTCCTCCTCTTATTTTTGATTTTGGTCTTTGAAAGTCCCTAACAATACTTTGTCCATGCAAATTATACTGGAGGCTTAACCTAGCCTTGTACACTTCAGCACCTTTGAGATTTAGATGTGGTAAAGTGAGACAGACAATTTTCTTGACTACTTTTCGGGCTTCACCAAGTGATTGGGACATAAGGCTCGGTTTGGTTAGGTGGAATGGCTGGTACCAGTTTTGATCAGTAGCGGTCACTTAAAAAGCTTTTGTATATGTATCTCTTTTGGATGTAAATTTTATTTTTGAAAGTAATGAGAGTTTTTCAGAGTTTTGTATGCATTTACTAGGTGAGTTTTAATTTGAAAAAGTTCTTGTTGGGTTTTTAGTAATTAGCAGGTTTAGTTGGCCTTTCTTTTCATCTAATGTGGTATACCTTTTTGCTCAATTTTTTGGTCAACGTGACATCTTCTTAAATATAAGGAGTGCACTTATAAAGTGATTCCATTTTGTTGAGCTTCAATGCTGTTCTAATTTGACAGGTAGTAAACGCAAATGTATCCTTAAAGCGTCTGGAGGAACTTCTCTTATCTGAAGAGAGAATGCTTCTACCAAATCCACCCCTTAAACAAGGACTACCTGCCATCTCAATCAAAGATGGATTCTTCTCCTGGGATTCCAAGGTCAACCTTATAACCTTGTTTCTTCCCATTGATGTGTATCATATTTGCATAAGGATACTTATAGAGGGGTGTATACCTGCATATATGTTTATCAGGTATATATGCCTTTGACAGGTTGCTTTATTGATTAGTTGATTTATTATTGTGAGTCAATTTCTTTTTTATATAAACTTGTGTTTTTTCTTTTTCACCGGTATCTTCTGTATCCATATTTTTGCCGATGATGTATTTACATATAGATACATATACTCAGGCTGCCTGTATATACCGGGATATGCCTTTGACTGGTTATTTTATTGATAGCTTTTGTTTTCCAAGATGTTTTAAGCATCCTGAAAGCTCAGTAGTTTGCTATTACGTGTATGTAGAACCCTTGTTAAGCTTGTTCAACTTCTTGGTTAAGAAATACGCTATGTCAGTATGTATCTGAACCGTGGAGAACTTAAAAACTGAAAATTACTAGATTACGTATTTCAAAGTTGCAAGTGGCTGATTCTCCTTGGCATTTGGTGAGTTGGATTCCTGTGAGCTTCCAAATCATCCTTGATAATTTTGTTGAAAATTAATAATCATTCAATTTTTTGTTTCCTGAAATGCTGGATTATTTAACTTCTGCTTTAAATACAGGCAGAGAAGCCGACATTGTCGAATATTAATTTGGATATCCCAATGGGTAGCTTGGTAGCAATTGTTGGCAGTACGGGAGAAGGTAAGACATCACTAGTGTCGGCAATGCTTGGAGAGCTTCCTCCCGTAGCAGATTCAAACGTTGTTGTCAGAGGAACAGTTGCTTACGTCCCACAGGTTTCATGGATTTTCAATGCAACAGTAAGTAACAACATGCTTCTTTTGGACTGATCTAAGTGGCTGAGCTAAATATTTACCTTTTCAGTACTGCTACTGATTTATGATGGATCTCAGTCCTTGATGGTGTGAAGCGGAGACAAGTTATTAATAGTTTAGATACTTATATCGACATGGTTAAAGTGAAAAATCTGTGTATAAGTGGTTCATACCAAATGATTGTTAGAATTGTGCGATTCACCATCGGGGATGAGCTTCAACTTTCAACCAATTCGATCTGAATCTCGCTGTTGAATCAGAAATTAAAAAAATCTTGCAATGGATTTTGTGATTCACTACGATTCTGCAATTCATGAGATCCGCTATGATTCAGTTTTGGTTCAATGGTTTGTTAGAACAATGCATGAAATGAAAAGGAAAACAAGAAATCAATTAGTTATATTGATTTTTATCCTACTAATGCATATGTACGATCGAGTGTAGTTAGTGTAGTTATAGTGATTAGTGATGAGCATATGTACATGGATAGACAGATATAAAACTATGTGTTATAATTTTATAACCAATCTAGTGAATTTTACGATTCACAATTCACTTTTTCATCAAAGCGATGCACCAGACAATTTGAGATTTGGCACCATTTTTTATGCACACAATTATGAGTGTATGCACACAATTTAGTGTCAAGGTGCTCGTGAAATGTAACTTTGAGACTTTCATTTTCACTGTTCAGGTACGTGAGAACATCTTATTCGGATCTGTATTTCAGCCAGCAAGATACGAGAGGACAATAGATGTGACTGCATTGCAGCATGACCTTGAATTACTTTCTGTGAGTACGAAGCAGAGTATTACTATTTTGATATTTTCTCATGAAAGCTCAAGAGTCTTTACTGTTATTTATGAGCCATTTCTGAAATTATGTCTTTTGTGCCTGATATGGCTTATTTACTAGGGAGGTGATCTTACTGAAATTGGTGAAAGAGGGGTTAATATTAGTGGAGGTCAAAAGCAACGGGTATCCATGGCAAGAGCTGTATACTCCAATTCAGATGTTTATATATTTGATGATCCTTTAAGTGCTCTAGATGCTCATGTGGGTCGACAGGTAATTATTTTAGATATGAATCCTGTGGTAAATAATTGGACAGTTTGATATACATTGTGGGGCCCATTCCCGAACAGCTTGGTGTTTGGGCAATTTGTGACCTAGCATGATATCATACCTTTGGTTTCTAGTAGGTCTTGGGTTCAAGCCTTTATGTTTGCATTCTGCTTCTCCCTTTCACATTTTTTTTCACACTATGTATGGATGTATCTGTCTACACGAGCAAGATGAGGTTGCGCGTGAGGGAGGGTGTTGGACATCTTGACATACATTGTGCGGGTCATTTGCTAACAACTTAAGTTTTGGGATAACTGTTGACCCAATTGTAATGACATCAGTATCAGCTATCATTGTCGCATCTAGTTCTGCTACTAGTGGGATCTGACTGTTGTAAGGTGTTATGGGGAAACTTGCGAGATAGGCCCTTTTGCTTCAGTAATTACCTAATTAGAGAGAGCCTCCTTGTCCGTGGGCTACAATTAACAGCCTTATGTCCTTAAATGCAAGATGCCACCATATAATCCAATTGCATGCAACATATATAATCCAATTCTCTGCAACATATGCAAACGTTTGTAGAAGTCCTGGTATAGGGCTTTTGTACAAACATGACTGACACGACACGGTGTTGAGACGACAAATTTTGGACAAGGGCACGTTGAAAATGTTGTTAGATGTATATACTTTCAAAAAGTTGTATAAAATGTACTTAGTATTTCTATCAAATTACGAACAAATACCCTAATAATATAAGCATTATAAAAGACAATAGTCACTAAATAAGTATTTTAAACTAATCATCCACAGCAATTTTGACCCTTCAACTTCTAAAATTGCATTTTGACCTACTAATAGCCCTTACATGTCCCCCACGACTGTCCAAGTGTGAAGCCGGTAGATGTGTTTGTAGATATCAATGTAGTATTCATGAGCATGTGTTTTTTTTTCTTTCCTTTTGTCATTGGTCAGTGCCATTTGCACCTGCAGGTTTTCGAGAAATGCATTAAAGAAGAATTAAGAGGAAAAACAAGAGTTCTAGTCACGAACCAGCTACATTTTCTTTCGCAAGTTGATAGAATTATTGTGGTCCATGAAGGTATGGTGAAAGAGGATGGAACCTTTGAGTACCTTTCAAATAACGGTGCCCTCTTCCAGAAACTGATGGAAAATGCTGGAAAGATGGAAGAATATGTTGAAGAGAAGAAAGATGTTGAAAATGCTAGTCAAGAAACCTCAAAACCTGTTGCTAATGGAGTGATTAATGGGTTTCTTAAAGATGCAGCCCCCACAAAAACAAAAAAAGAAGGAAAATCTATCCTTATTAAGCAGGAAGAGAGGGAAACAGGTGTTGTTAGCTTGAATGTGTTGAAGAGGTAAGAGAATACAGTGTTTCCCATTTGCCCGTGAATCGAGGCTCTTATTTATCTGATCTTTCTCCTTTGGAGTTTATTACTATATATGCTGCTCAGATACTATATCTTATCGCTTCTGAATTACTAACATGCCCCATCTTAATTGTTGTTCAATGGTTGGTATTCCAGTTCTAACGTAGTTTTTAGTTGATTTGGGATTCTTTATGAATTCTTTAATTTTATAATGTGGTGATGAGTACAAAATTTACATTGATAGCTTTATAGTGATGTTAGATGTCAATGTGCTGATGCAAATTTGGTATTGTGAATTGTCTGATTTAGTGGACAATTTTTTAAACCCTCGGACTATGATGAAACTTTCCGTTGATATTGTTACTCCCGATGTTCTTTTTGCAGGTATAAGGATGCTTTGGGAGGCCTATGGGTGGTTATGCTACTCTTCTTGTGCTATGTCCTAACAGAAGTTCTACGAGTTTCAAGTAGCACATGGTTGAGTACGTGGACAGATCAAAGCAGTTCAAAGCGCTACGGGCCTGGTTTTTACAATCTGATTTACGCACTTCTATCATTTGGTCAAGTATGTCTTCCAGTCAATTGTTAATTGGTTTTCATTTCATTTACCTGTCATTAAATGTGCAATTGACCTATTCTATGACATTCACTATAAAGCCACTCTTTAGACCTTTAAAAAATTTGTGAAGCAAAAAACAATTTAATCACACAAGCTGATTGTACATTGTCTGGATTCAGGTTTTGGTGACGCTGGCAAATTCATTTTGGTTGATTGTTTCAAGCCTTTATGCAGCGAGAAAGTTGCATGATGCGATGCTTAGCTCCATATTAAGAGCTCCAATGGTCTTCTTTCAAACCAATCCCCTTGGACGGATTATCAATAGGTTTGCAAAGGATCTTGGTGACATAGATCGGAATGTCGCTGTGTTTGTGAATATGTTTCTGGGCCAAGTCTCCCAGCTCTTGTCAACATTTGTGTTGATAGGAATTGTGAGCACCATGTCCTTGTGGGCCATATTGCCGCTTCTAGTATTGTTTTATGTTGCCTACCTGTATTATCAGGTATGCAAAATCTATTTATCTTATTTGTTGTTGTTTTTCTACTTCTATGAGAAAATAATTGTTGTCACCTCATGCACCCATCAGAGTTTACTCATGAATTACATGAATTCTGTATTGTTTAGTTGGGATACTGGAACTGTTCTATAGAAACTTGTGGGAAATTACAAATTTCCATTTCCCATCGGAAAATCTTTCAAGCCAACTTAAACGGTTTTGTATCGGTGGCTGCAATTTCATGAATTCTGAACTGTTAGATTAGTTAGGATACTCGAGTTGTTCTATAGCAACTTGTGAGAAACTACAAATTTCCATTTCCCCTCGGAAAATCTTTCAAGCCAATTTAAACAGTTTTGTATCGCTGGCCGCAATTTTTTTAAACATTTGGTTTATGGGCCATTGTATCTGGTTAATCTTTCACAGTTAAGAGTTGAGTCAAACATTTTTACCCTTCATCAACCTGTTCTTTGTGTTATCCTTGTGGAACCTTTGCTTAGGGCAGTTTTTCTTGTGTGGATTTATGTTGATTTGGAATACACGGTAAAAAACTTTCTTGGCCATGCCTTCGAACGTTTCCCTAGATGATTGGTACATCTAACTTCCTAGGAAATCTTACAGCACCACATTTCATTATTGTCATGTTATCACCTGTTTACATGATTTTGAAAGAAGTTGTATAGGCTCTGGCCCCAATGCCTAAGTTCAGACTACAATTATGAGCTTATAAGTGCAATGTAGCGCAGTTCAATCCAAATGGTCTGTGGATGGATTTCAGTTTGGCAAAAGAATATTTTTGTGTGCCTGTGTTGATGAAGACAAGATTCAATTTTGTTTTATTTCCTTTACAGTTTTCATAAATACATAAACTTTGTTTCTTAACGCTGTCATGCTTATGCTTTGAGTAAAGATTCACTATCTGTTTAGCATGGATTTTAGTTATAACATTTTTAAGTATAATTTTTACAAGAGCACTTTTCACTTTTGTAGAGCACAGCTCGTGAGGTGAAGCGCTTAGATTCTGTTAGCAGATCTCCTGTGTATGCGCAATTTGGGGAAGCATTAAATGGTTTAACAACTATTCGTGCCTACCAAGCATATGACCGAATGGCAACCATGAATGGAAAATCCATGGATAACAATATTAGATTCACTCTTGTGAACATGAGTGGAAACCGATGGCTTGCAATCCGACTGGAAACGTTAGGAGGCCTAATGATCTGGCTCACAGCAACTTTTGCTGTCATGCAAAATGGAAGAGCAGAAAACCAAGAGGCATTTGCTTCTACGATGGGTCTCCTTCTCAGTTACTCTTTAAATATTACAACTCTATTAACGGGTGTACTGAGACTTGCGAGTCTGGCTGAGAATAGCATGAATGCAGTTGAACGGATTGGCACCTATATAGATTTGCCTTCTGAGGGTCCTTCTGTTATAGAGAGCAATCGTCCTCCTCCTGGATGGCCTTCCTCTGGATCCATCAAATTTGAGGATGTTGTTTTGCGTTATAGACCTGAACTTCCTCCAGTCCTTCATGGGTTGTCCTTCACAATAGCTCCAAGTGACAAAGTGGGTATAGTTGGGAGAACTGGGGCCGGGAAATCTAGCATGCTCAACGCTTTGTTCCGAATTGTAGAACTGGAAAGAGGTAGAATCTTGATCGATGGTTATGACATTGCAAAGTTTGGATTGACAGATCTCCGTAAAGTTCTGGGTATCATACCACAGTCACCTGTTCTTTTCTCAGGTAATAATAGTAACGTCAATTGTGTGTTTCATTAGAATAGTTAGGTTTTGCAATTCTTATATTCTCTTGTGAGATGGATAAAATCATAAAAATGACTGATGTAAGGGAAGATTCAATTCCTTATTCTTTCAATTTCATTTCCTCAACCCGATGAAAATAGGGGATTCTGTCACTTTTATAGATATTCTATGAACATTCAAAGTTTCAGACTTAAGAGACCACATTTTTTTTCAAAAAGGAAAACTCTCGACACTCATATACAGCGATAACTATGTATACAGTGGCTTTGCATTTCCTCGTTTACATATGGATTTTTTTTGTTTTGTTTGACTTGAGATTCAACCTTCTGAATTTGACTCTTTATTAGGTATCACATGCTTCTCCATTATTGTCTTCCGTGTATTTGACTCTGCGAATATTCGTTAATAGTAGGGTGGGTACTGTAGGAGATTTAATCCCTATGAAAATATCAATGTTAATTGTTGTAAAACGCGTCATATATTTAATCATTTTTACAAAAGTACTTCTAAAAGTCAAATATTGGTTAGAAATCTTTAAAAACATTCAATTTTGTTATAAATAACGTTAGAACATGTGGTTATTTAATTTTTCAACATTTCCTAGTGCTTGAAAAAATTTATGAGGGCGGTGTTAGATTCGCATTACACAATGGCCAATACTTCCAATACCCGTCACTCGCGACCACAACTATTACACCGACTGATACCGTGATTTGGATTGAGAACAAACAGATTTTCTCTGACAAATTTGGCTTGCTAGTGTGGCCTATAATAGTTACATGTCTGGACCTCGAACTTTTCTGGGAATCCGGGCCTATGGCAATTACCAGCCTCTATGTTGAGTTTATATATAAACCAGCAAAAGACAGTATTGTTAGAATAATTTAGATTAACACCTTGGAGGAGGAGGAGGAGTTGAACTCCTGATCTCCTTTCTCCTAGCACTTAGGTGCACCCCCTGATGCCATTGGGCCAAAGGCCTTTCGGCAAAGCCTATATGTTGAGTTCTGGATCTCATGAAGATGAAAACTCAAAACGAGGGAGGGATAAAAACATTATATCACAGAAAAATCTTTTGACCAACTAGTTAGTGACGCATTATTCTGTTAACCTCAATTTGCATTATCTTTATGAGTTTCCCTTGAGTGCATACGGGACTTTGCATTTATTTTCATTATTATGTTATGAAAGGGTTTGAACTTGGAAAGCCCTTTAGTTGATCATCTGCATGAGATTGATAAAGAATCTTGTTGAGGAGTGGATTCTGTTTGGCTATATACGTAAAGCAATAGTCTTTGCCTCCTCAAAAAAATTTACATCGAGAACCCGTTTAATTGTATTGAGCTTCAGTTGCTTTGGAAATGCATCCAAACGATTCCGAAGCAGCCATGCCAGCTTCTCTATACCATGACAATTTTAAGTTTCTTTGAGAATTTTTCAGAAACTTATTTTGGAGCCTTAACTAGGTACATGATCATTTCTTTCCTTCATTTCTCTTCTTTTGTTCAGGATCTGTGAGATTTAATCTGGATCCTTTCGGTGAGCACAATGATGCTGACCTTTGGGAGGCTTTAGAGAGGGCATACCTAAAGGATGCTATCAGGAGGAATTCGTTAGGGCTGGATGCTGAGGTATATGCTCATATCTGCTTTACTGAAGCTTTATGATTTCCCTCTAGACAATGTAAAGCTTTCCTATCCTGTTTTGCGTGGCGAATTTTTCATCTTCATAGTTGTGCATCCACAAATAATGCTAGTGTTCAGACGGATTTCTGTTTAAATGAGAAGTTTACCATCACAATCATACTTGAGCTTTTAGTATTAAACAGATACTCTTGATTAACATTATTAACTCTAGCATTCTTTTCCTCGATCGTTTTAAACAGAGCTGGTTTAAGAGTAATTTGGATACAGGATGCAAAAGAGAAACATAAAAGAAGGATAACATGTTGGAACAGGAGTTAATAAAGAGTGACCATGTAACATTTTCTTTGTTAGTGTGCAAAAGCCTAATTTCGATACAGGATTCAGAAAAAAGTAAAAGGATGATACTGTGTTAGAAATATTTGAGAGTGGCTAACATAATTTACTGGTCTGTTTGTGTCTTACTAATATGGTTAGGAACTGATCCATTTATTGCCAAATTTTCCTTAAGCTGAATTTCATCATCAACTTGGTCCATAAGATTTATGTAGTTTCCATCGATCTATTAGACAACATATGCAGGTCGGATACACGTCATTAACTCAACCTTCAAAGAAATGTCAACCTTTTGCCATACTAATTCGGTTTTATGATGTCTCAAGGTCTCCGAGGCAGGGGAGAATTTCAGTGTTGGACAGAGGCAGCTGCTAAGTCTTGCTCGAGCGTTGCTTCGTAGATCAAAAATCCTTGTTCTAGATGAAGCAACCGCCGCTGTTGATGTTAGAACTGACGCTCTTATTCAGAAGACCATTCGAGAAGAATTCAAATCATGTACAATGCTCATTATTGCACACAGGCTGAATACCATCATTGATTCTGACCGAGTTCTTCTGCTCGAAGCTGGTCGAGTATGTTTTCTTTTTGTTTCCTCCAACTTTAACCTGATTATTGGTCTTTGGTACTATAAGAGTGTCAATCTTGATCCAAAGCCATAAACCCACCAACTTACGACATGGATCAAGATTGTTATAAGTTTATAGCCCATTTATCCCATACAGAATGAGTCTTCAATGGTAGGTTGAATGGGTTCCGAGTACATTCTTCAATAAGTTCACTTCACACTCATCGTTGCCAACAGTCACTATTGCCATATCCTAAACCTCTATCGCCACACCCCAGTCACTAATGCACATCATATTGGCTATTGACACTCCATAAACCACTACGGCCCCACCAAAATCCACTAATCCCATACCAAAATCACTAACGCTATAACACCACCATAATCCTAATGACGCACCATCTGTGCACATATATACATATTTGTAAATTTTGATATACTATTGGCTTAGTAGATGGGTTGGGATTCACTTAAAATAATTGGGTTGGTTTGGATATGGATATGGATAATAATCATTATAGCTAATTGGGTATGGTTAACAATCATTAAGGACCTAAGTCCCAACGCATTTAAAATGCAGCCAAACCCACCCATTGACACCATTATTATAGTGTAATTTCTGTGTAATTATGATTATGTATTTTTGTGCCTTCTGTCCAGGTTGTAGAATATGCTTCTCCTGAGGAACTGCTGCAAAATGATGAGAGTGCTTTCTCTAAGATGGTTCAGAGCACGGGTGCTGCAAATGCTCAGTACTTGCGCAGCTTAGCACTAGGGGAAGGGGATATCAAATTGGAGACAGAAGAGACCAGACGGTTAGATGGGCAGAGAAGATGGCTTGCTTCATCTCGATGGGCTGCCGCTGCACAGTTTGCCCTTGCTGTCAGTCTCACTTCTTCGCATAATGACCTCATACAGTTGGAAATAGAGGGTGATGATAGTATTCTTAGAAAAACAAAGGATGCGGTAATAACTCTGCAGGGTGTTTTGGAAGGGAAGCATGACAAAGTTATTGAAGAGACCCTTGATCAGTACCAGGTTCCCAGTGATAGATGGTGGTCATCTCTCTACAAAATGGTTGAAGGTATGAATTTGTATCATTGGATGTATAATGTTCCCGCATTTGAACCCACTTTGCTTACCTATTTGCCTGGTTGCAGTTTTTCAGGATCTGTTTTTTGGGATTTGTTTCCCGGAGAACATAAAAAATTTGATGGTTTCCGGGAATTTTTTTGGGGGAAAGTTTTTGGAAAAGAACCCTCTTCGAGGGAAAAAAAAACATCAAAAATGTATTCATATTTCAAAATTAGTTCTGCTTAAAAGTGAATAAAGTACAAAAACAACCATATTTTTGTGGAAAACAGTTTACGAAAAGTGTTGTGCAAAACTGGTTCCGGAAACGGTGTAAAATGGGTCAAAGAGTGCTTATGAGAAGGAACTAAGAATTTGAACACTTCCATTCTAATTGATGATTAAAGAAGCTGAAAGTAGTTCCCACTTTCCACCTGTTTGCATAAATGTGCGTACAGAATTATTCCAAAACTCAACAATAGAGACTTTGACCTAGCAGAGGGGTTCTACCATTCCAAGTTCTTCATTTGACGCAATCTTATTTCTAGTTTACTCTCTTTTATTTTATCTTATTTTTTGTTAGCTGCTGGTATTAGGAACTAATGAATCAGCCATTCAGCCTGTGTTAGGAATAGCATTTGAATATTGTTCCTTCTGTGTTTAACACCAAAATTTAGAGTTGATTGAATAACTATTTTAATGATTCTTTCCAATTGACGATTTTCCCCTTTTCAGGTCTCGCGATGATGAGCAGGCTGGCTCGAAACAGGCTTCACCAATCAGAATATGGATTTGAAGATAGAACAATCGACTGGGACCGTGTGAACATGTAGAGAGAGAGAGAGAGAGAGAGAGAGGGAAAAGTACCTCACCAGTCCCATGTGTCGATGTTCTGACAGTAAAGTATGAACTGCGTCCACCACTTTCGGTAATCCTACCCTCCAGCTCTACGCTTATTGAGTATAGTTTCCAGTTCTACATTATGTTAAGGTGCTAATTAGCATTATTTGCAGGCTGCGAAGCTCAGTCCAGCTCTGCTTTGTAACTGCATGTATTCCGAAGTCGAAACTTTTTAGCATTGGTACAAATAGTTTTGTAATGATTTTGCTCATATGGAATCAGATGATCGTGAATTAAGTAGACCATGCAACTTGAGTAGACCTTGTTGAGTGGACAAAAGCAAAAGCTACACTGGAGAGTTTACTTATTTGAATGTTGGTGAAGGTTTCAAATTAAATCAAACCCAACAAAACTAGGCCAGAAATATTTATCTAATTGAACAAATGGCTCTTGACAGAGCTCAGTGGAGGAAAATGATTCATATAGCAGACCCCAAGTGATTGAGACTTGAGGCTCGGTTTGGTTTGGTTTGGTTTGGTATATGCAAATGCAGTGCATGATGTTTATGAATGAGGAACCTAATCTTAGATCCTCTCTTGTAGTCATGTGAATGATTTGAGTTGTTCACTTTGGAGGTCCAAAAGTATGAACCGATATTGGCAAGTTATCGGACGAATCTTATTTCTCTAGGGGAATAGGCTACCAAAATTTAAGATATATGATCGATGTTTCGGTCTGCCTATTTTTCTCAAGACAGTTTTGATTTGTTGAATGACTTTGTATCTGATTACCTTGATATCTAGTGCAAATTAAAAATAAACAGTTTGGGTTATTAAAATAGATCGTGGGAGGTTTCATTTCTCCCGAACAGGAATCACAAGAGCAGATGACAGTAGTACTTCTCACTTCATGGGCGTTGGGAGTCTATTATTTTGGAATTCTGAATGATTATACATTTTTGGATAATTAAAAAGTGGTAGGTGGATATGAGAAAAATATATTTTGTAGAAGAATAGTGTTTGGAAGTATAATCTGTGAAAAATAGATTTCGGTTTACATTATGGTCATTTTGTGAAAAGTATTTGGATCAGTGGCAGAGCTAGGATTAAGATTCTCGGGCGGTCGGAAAAAATTTCAACTTCAAACATCTTTCAATTCCTTCCTGAGCAAATAAGTACAAAAACAACTACCAAATTCTCTGCATTCTATAGTCAAAGAAAAAGCAAAAACACATTTTTCTAAATTGATAATTCATCAAAATGGAACAAAAGTAGTTAAACAATCTATCAAATTGGAAATCAACGTGTTTTCAAATGTCGAAAATCATATTATTGTAATGAAAACTTTCCTTTCAATGAATATAATTGTAGAGTTCATCATACTCCATTTTTGTTCCGAAGTCTGGTTTTGATAATCTTAATTGCCGAAAAAGATTGTTCTGTTGTTGCAGTAGAAACAAGGAGAGTTAGCACAAGAGTGAATACTCGATAATTTCCGTTTATATTGAGACTTCGGAGCAAATTCTTTTTTAACCAATATCAATGGATTAAGCTTTTCATCGAACTAGTCAGTAGGGTGCATGTAATCAATTACAGGTCGTTCCATCGTCACTGCGACAACCGATTGACCAATCTGTATTAACCACCACTAACAATCATCAACATATAGTCACTATAGCATGTGGATCGAATCACCCAATTACTTGCTCAAAATCCACTCCTAATCATTTTGAAGAAATCAAATCAAATTAAGAAGTCTAATTTCATTAATTACTCACCTTAATTCAATTGAAAGTTCAACAAAATTTGATATTTTATTATGAAATTTGTGTTTAGCCAATTTTTTTTTTTAATTTCAAAAGTTATTCTAATATTCGTGAATCACAAGTTAAAATTATTCTAGTCGCAAAACCTTATAACTTGAGCCCATCCCATCTCATCGCCTGGAAGGCCGCAATCCCTTTGCACCATTGAGAGTCTGAGAGCACAGAATGTGTTGGCACGGCACCCCTTTGCTCCAAATTTCATTTCCCTTTGCAAACAAATTAATATAGTACTCCATCGAATAAGCGATGTCCCGATAAACCGGACTAATCTCTCCAGCCCCTCCCACGGCTCTTTCCACGAGTTTGCATGCGTGAGGTGAGATGGCCCCCAAGGACAAATTGTTGTGGAGGGGAATCGACCCTGCAACTTTGAGATGGTAAGTCCTACCAAGACAAGTTGATTAGCCACTGCGATAATCTTCCAACACTGTTCTCTTCATTTGTCTCCCTCTCCTGAGGGCATAGGGGTTCTACATCCAATCTTCTACAAATAAATTCCTCCTTAACCGCCAAAATTTCCAACGCAACTTCGAAATGAATAAACCGAGCTTTGGTGGTAACTGGTAAGTTTAACCCCCCACACTTTACCCCGCAGCTCAAAATCCAGTACTCTTCCTGCTCTGCCAGGATACTTCGCAAACAATGCAGCAAAAATAAGCCGTCTTAACCGAGAAAGTGGAGCTATTTTACAATCCTAAGATTGGAATTGTAAAATAGTTCAATATTATCTGTTTAAAAAAAAAAAAGTTACCTTCTTATATTTTGTTCATAAAGACTCGTAAAATAGTTCATTATTTAATTTTTCGCTTTTAACCACCATTAACCGGAGTGGGGCCCTGGAAGTTCCAGAGACATGCATGAGGTATGTCCAAAACTGAGGCATCATAGAAAATAGTATGCCATAAAAAGAATGAGAGAGCCTCAAAAATCTCTTAGTCTCAGATCGGAGAAATTTTTGAGTGCCCAGCAGGCACCGACCACGTGGTGTCGAGCACGCATCTCGATCGTCCAAATGTATTTTAGACGGTCCAGATCTATTTGGGTTTGAGAGGGTGTTTTAGTAATTTTACACTTAAAAATTATCCAAACAGATCTGAACTGTCCAAAATACATTTAGACGGCCGAGATCGTGCTCGGCACCATGTGGCCATCCGGCACTGAAAAACTTCTCATCTCCTACCGCATCTCGAAAGTTGAACAAGTAAGCGCTCTCTCTCTCTCACCTATTGTGGTTGGTAGAGTCTTTGACCAATTAGGAATTTCCTTTGATTTAAATACCTGTCCCTGACAAATCTTCAGTCAATCAGGCAAAAAAGAATAGCTTCGCTCAATTAGGTTGCGTTTTTTTCCATAACTTAAATCTGAAAATTTTGTTTTTATTTAATTTTTTTTTCACATTTACTAATTTTGCACCAAATTTTTATGGGTTATTGATTCGTCTCGACGAGAGGAATCGAAAAAGTAAAATTTTGGCACTTTTACCCAAGTATTTTGAGAAATAACCATTTTTTAGCAAAAAAAAAGAAGACATTGTAGCGCTAAAAAGTACTCCTTCCGTCCCAAATTAGATGTCAATTTTTTATATCCGTACCAATTTTAATTCCTTATATCTTTCAATATAAATCTTAAAAAATATGCAATATGAATCTTATTTGATAGTTCTCGATCAGTTCAATTATACAAAATTTTCAAACTCATGAAAAACATTATAGATTGAAAGATATAAGCGATGAAAAATGACACAAGTTTCAAAATTGTCATCCTTCTTGGGACGAAGGGAGTAGTTATTTATCAAAATACTTGGGTAAAAGTAAAAAAAAAATTTACTTTTCCGATTCTTCTCTTCGAGATGAATCAATAACCCATAAAAGTTTAATGCAAAACTAACAAATATAAAAAAAATTCAAATAAGGACAATTTTCATATTTAAATTATGTTTAAGTTAAGTTCATAAGAACGCAATACTAGTATCTAACTAAACAATTCATGCAACATATCAGTGTTTTATTTATTTTATTTTGCAGACACTTTCTTCTTTGTTTCTTTTCTTGTTTTTAGTTTAGACAGGTATGATGCAAGGTCCGCAAACCCAGAATTTCAATAAGATTCCATTTATATTAGGTACTTACATAAAACATAGTAATGGTTCCTCTAAATAATCTAACAATTAAGCAATGATTCTCCTCACCATGATGATCGTAGGCACACACAGGCGCTAACCAACTGCACCCCTCTCCTCTCTTTACTTCCCCGAGTCCCTCGTTGAGCTGTTGCTCCCCGGGTACACGAGTATTATACATCAACCAAAAGCCCTCATTGAGCTGTTTCACTTTCATTCCCTCTAAAGCTAAATACTATTCTAAAAGGTGTTGGAACTTTTTAATACAAAAATAAATATTACATAATGTCATTAATTGATCGTTACAAACCATATTATATATAAAATGATTTATGTTGCAAAACCTAATACCTGATTAACTATTTGCTATATATTATTGCAATTAAGGAGAATTACGATAAATTACCTCTATATATTGGGGTTTATGCAAGTGAAATGCGTGGAGAAAATGAGAAGGGAGAATAGACACATGTTCGAGCAGGAATAGTCCTACAATGGAGCACATGAGGGCACGTGCCTCCACTCAAAATTACATAATTAATTATGCTAGTGGTTTTATAAATTTTATAATTATGTAAGTTTTAGTTTACAAAATTAGACTATAACTTTTTTATATATGTGCCAAAATTAATGTTAAACTTCTCTTTTTTAAAGCATTGACCACAAGATTAAACGGTTATCTGTGTCCTTCGGCAAGTTAACAGACTCCAATCCTTTTTCGTCCCATTTTTTTGTGTCATCAAGTTGTGTCGTATGTATTCGTGTTCGCGTCAAATAAATAGTTGACCCAAACCTTTTAATTTGGTGTTGGGTTTGAGTTGCATTAATTGTCGTGTCCGATATTTCCATCTGTAAGTTTTAGGTACATTTCTAGGAAGTATGGCTTATGAAACTTTTGTTGATAATAACACGGTCAAAGTGTAGCATTTTCTCATTGTGGTTGACTAGGAAAATAAATTTTCATAGTTGTGGTTAATAGAGTACCCCACTACATATATATATTGTATTTCGGCCAGGTCCACATCCATCATGTTATAGAGAGATACAACCATATTTGTGTGAGTGTTCTAAATCTACTTTCTATGTTCATTGGACAACTCAGATTGTGACCCATTCAAATGTTTTTGGTAGTTGTAAACATCATACGACAAAAGCTTAGGAGCGCTTAGAATTGAATCTTGGGGCTAGTACACTTTGATTGAACCTTCACAATAAGAGGAATATTAGCCTTAATACAGTGCTCTCAGCACGCTTCTTGTGGAGACCCGTATATTTCTAATTATCGAAAATATTTTATTAATGCCTAGTTGGAAAAATATGAGTAATGTGGTGGTTAATTGAATTGGGGTTTAAGGTTAAAGAATGGAATCTAGAGGGAGTGTGTGTGTGATTTGAATATGTGATAGTATATATAGTGGGGTGTGTGAGTAGGAGATATCATTTTCTCTTCTTAGTTCTCTCTCTCTCTCTCTCTCTCTCTCTCTCTCTCTCTCACTTAAAACTCTACCAAAAATCTCAAGAATCTCAAAGATCCATCTCTATTTCATCTCTAGAACGCAACCTCGGGCTCATATCATGTTAGGTGAGGCTCGGGGAGAAGATCTCGGTTGATTTCAAAGAGTTTGGAACTAGGGCTCGTTCGAATCTCTTGGGTTTCGCTCCTTGACTCAAGGTAGGGACTTCTTTGCCTCTTTTATGTATTTATATGTTGATTATGTGTAGAAATCAAGCTTGGTTCGTCCTCCTATGCATCATTGAAGTTTGTCAAAAATCTGCAGAAATCGCCCTAAATCGCGTAGGGATCGATCTCCGTGCATAGGGGATCGATCCCCCATTTTCTCTCTAGACCAGCAGTTGCCGGGATCGATCCCCCTCCTCTCTGGATAGCAACTTTGTTGTTTTGTGTTTCCTTGATCATTTCGAACCCCGTTTCCTTCTAAACCATTTTGGACATCTCCTAACCTATTTCAAGCATGCTTAATTGACTTCCTTTGATTAATCGATGTTATTATTATCCCGTTGCCCTTCCGTTATTAATGAAAGAATGGTAATTTTCTTGATTAAAGCTAAATCGGAATGCATGTTATGTGATTGACTAAACATGGGAACGTTAGTGGCATGTTAATATTGTTTTGGCACATCGTTGGGTGACACGTGTGTGAATGGGAATAAGGGAGAGTCTTAGGTTGCATATTGAATAAGAAAGTAAGTGTGTGAGTCGAAAGTTGGGGTAGGTAGTCTCGTAACGCAAGGGGCGGTAATACAGAGACTCGAGTGGGTCACGCAACGCAAGGGATGGTAATACGGTGACCCAAGTTGTTAGGGTTCACTGTAATGCAAGGGATGGCAATATAGTAACTCTCGAGGTGATATACTATAACGCAAAGGGTAGAAATACAGTCGGCAGAGGTTTGGGATAGAGCGTCGCGTCAAAATCGTTAGGGTTGCTTGTATCTCAAGTACTATATGGCTAATTGAGATAATGTCACACTTTAGATTGAACGTAATGAATGTTGGCATACTTGTGAAGTGACTGTTTATCTACTTCTTGAGTTGCGTTCTCTTGTCTTCATTCCTTGCACTCGTCATCATATATGCACATAGAATTGGTAAAAAAAATTCTACTCGGCTGATGTAACTCAACGTATTTTCATTTTCAGGTTCAAATGCTAGACAATAGCTTGCTTGCATTGTGTGCTTGGATGGAAGAATCATTTTTTGGAAGCTAACTCCGAGAGTTACTTAGTCATCTTTGTAATGACTTTCTTTTGACAAAGATGTATTTGTAACTTATCTTCTTAACCCTTTTGATTATAACGTTTGTAATATTCTAAACATGTTCGTACTTGTACTTAGGTTTAATTTGGGCTGGAGTGCCAATGTTGTATTTATCTAAACTTGGAAACTTGGTTTGTATGTTGATTATTTGGGAACTCTCTTTTGGGTACTATCTATATGATGCGAAGATCTTTTAATGAAATGAATTATTTATTTACGTCGAAAATTGAGAGCGTGACACTTTGCTTCGTCACAACCTAACCATTGAAAAAGGTTGAATTACCCTGAGCGTAGGGCTAGGTCGTTGTCAGCATAAATACCGGAAAGTTTGGGATCGTACCCACAGAGATAATCTTTATAGCTAATTCGGATTGTAGATGTAAGAGTTTCCGGCGTTTAGACTGCCAATTTTTAGTTTTCCTTTGAAATGTGAGAAATACCCTTATGAAAAAGACTAGAAAATGAGTTTGAGCTAAGAATTAAAGGCGCCAAGGCGTTGGAGTTACTAACACCCTTAACTTAAGTCATCTAACCATGCTCAACGAAAACTCGGTTGAATCACACGGCATAGGCTATCAACCGGAAGATTTAACTATGAAACCAATAAAGGACTAGAAGTGTAGAATGGAAAACAAGTGAGCTCTTTCGTTCTTTTGGCAAACACGAACCAATACATTGCTCCGGAACCATGTGAGCAAGCACATGATCACCGGAGATTAACATCGGCAAGTTTTGTTACATAAAAGGTGAACTCTCCTCATTTTACAAGTCAAACTTCAAATCTCGAGTTGAGAAAGACAAGATTAACCTAAATCACGAGGTGTTAATCACCCCGATGCCAAGCCTAATCGACTACTCAAACATAGTAAAAGAGCAAGGCTGTAGACACCCCAATCCGGACCTCAGAGAGCCTTTAAACATCCCGATGATGAAATAAAGGAAATGATACATTTGCGAGCTTGGATAAAGGACTCCTTCAGCCCAAAACCTCAAAGCCCAAACCAAAAGCCTAAAAGCCCTGGACTAGACCTAAAATACCGCGCGGAACAATTCTACACTACACGGCATAATAGAATTCATTATGCCGCACGAGGTCATGAGGTAAACCGCACGACATTTTGGATAAAGTTCTGACTGGCTCAGCTAGTTGTCGGCCACGCCCACTTGAGCCACAGCTACAAGTTGGCTAAGTTGAAAAGACACTTCTGGCCTGCCCAGAAAATACCTCCACCATTTGAATTCAAAATCCTTAGCTCTTGCCTATAAATACACCCCTCCACTCAAGGGAAAGGGGCCTTGAACTCTCTTTCTCTCTCATCATGCTTTCATACCCACTCCTCACTTCCAAGTCTTGAGAAGGTTTGCTCTAAAAATATTCTCTGGGTTTCTCCTTTCTCAAAGTCCCCATTTTTCTCTTCATCATTAAAAGAGAGTCCTTTTACTCACTTTAAGATCCCAACCACTCAATACACCCATTTATTACACACATCCATACCCCCCTCCTCTTTCAACCAACCCCACCAACGCTCATCCGCCATCATCCGTCCTTGTCCAAGCGCAAGATCAAAGGTAAAAACTAAGTTTCCTTGGGTTAGGCTTAGTTCTGACCCTGAGGGAACTTCTTCTGCTGTCAGACTTAACCCTCGTTTGGTAAAGTTTTGACTTAAAAATCATTTTTTAGAAAACAAAGCAACTACTGACCTGAAGGCACAACGCCGTGCGGCGTTTCAATGCGTCGCACGGCGTAGTGTGTTCAAACGCACAGCGTTTCATCAACCAATGTTTCTTGTTTAAACTGTCTGCATCCAAGTCATCTTTCATAAGGCCTATTTCTGTTAAGAAGAGACCAGTTGTCAGCATTCTCAGAATGAGGCCATATCTACAAGCCATGTTCAGTTTATAAACGAAGCTTTTTCGATCATTTCAAGCGATTAACCGCACTAAGAATTGTTTTACGTCCATGGCTTGATGAAATGGTACTGTTCTAAAGTGATCCAATGACTAAGCATCTTTAGATGCCTGTCAAAAGTGGTGAAATTTATACTCTGAGAGCTGATGACGATCTGATAACAGAACAGAAATCCCTCACGGCGTACTGTAAAGTCGTGCGTCAGTATGCCGTGAAGGGGATCACAGTGACTCAGGTAGTTTATTTAGAAGCTTCTCTTTTCTTTTATGCACTGCATCATCTTTATCATCTCTGTACAGACAGCACCACACGCACGTCAATGTGATATATTTTCCCATGTCCCTTCCCCTCTTACTTGTTTATTAAAAGAGCTTTATTTTCCAAAAAGATCCATGAAGAGTTTCCTTTTTGAAAATGTTTAGTAGAGACCGGTTTCACCGGGCGAGTGGGGTGCTTTTCGACAAAATCTTCCTTATTTGTAATGTGGCTCCCGGACCCAAAGTCTCAACGTTTTTGCTAGACTAAAATCCTTTTTCAAAATAAGTTATCGGTTTCTCGGATCATCCATCTCAAAAATTCGGGTGGCAACTCTCTTGGGCGCGCACCGGTCGGGAGCCCACATAGGCATAAAGCTAAAAAGAGACATGAGATTTAACTGATGAAAACGGAAATAAACTTGATTTTATAGAAGATCCAACAAGTAGCTACAACATTAACAAGCAAGAAAATAACATAAGACACCTTAAGGAGTTCTTGAAGGAAATATACTCAAAAACTTGAAAGACTAACAATGGAGTTCCTAGAAAGCAAAAGAAAGACTTAGGCCTAAAAAAGACTAGAAATGGCCATACATTCTATAAAAGGCATACAAGCCTATTTATAGGGCTCTAAAGTTAAGTTACAAAGGACCAAAAAAGTCCCCAAAATATCCCAAAAATATTCTAAAAGTGAAAACTTTCCATAAATGGAAGGTTGAAAAAGTTAACAAAAATCTGCAGATTTTTCCATGCAGTACCGGTACTGGAAATTTCTCAGTACCGGTACCAGGCTTCAACGGGCTTGAAAAAATGATCTTTGGACACCCAGTACCGGTACTGGGAGTTGGCCAATACCAGTACCTGCTTGACAGATTTTTGGGCAAACTTCGCAGGCTTGCTCCGGACACTCCCGAACTTAGATTTGGGTGTTCTTTGGACCGTTGGAAAGCTTGTCGAGTCTACTTTCTAACCCGAGTAGTTTGGATCAAAAGTAGTTTGTACATCAAAAGTTATGATAATTCTACCATCAGCTGGTCGGAAGATGAGTGGCTTTGGTAAAATCCTCACTTCTCCTTCAATTCCCTTGACCCTTGGGCGACCTGAGCAACCTCCAAACTATCTCTTCATGACTTTTCGAGCACCACAACAGAGTGATACATGTCTTTGATTACTTGGTTGCACCCGGAGCATTCCTTGGCATTCAAACGCGCCTTATTTGTACGAATTACCTGAAATATACAAAAACCTACCTTACGTGCAATATCGCATAAAAACGACAACATATATGTACAAACACAATATACTAGAGGATTTAAACACCAAGAATATGCATTATTGGGTGCTTATCACACTTCTCATCCATGAGTTATCAACAATTGTGATAAAGGGGCCTTCTTGTCAGAATGGTACTCAAAAACTTATTATTATACAACAATCATTGAGAATATTATAACATGCAAAATAAGGAAATGCACCAAGTAAATTGGGAGAGTATGAAATTAATAAGAGAGTAAAAAGATCTAGCATGTGAGTAGAGCAGGCCCCAAGCTAAAACTTGAGGTGCGGCGACTTTAAATCCTAAAAAAATATACAAACTTTAGGGGCTCGATTGTCCAACTTTGGTATGTCCACCTTATAATAGTCCAACAAAAATGGCCCCATTTTTACATTCACGAGGCTATATTAGAAATTTTTAAAAATAGGGAGAGGAAAAAGGATCTATTGGTATCGATATATATCGTGCTCTGACTTATCTCCAAATGACACTCGACTCTATCTCTCCAAAAAAGAAACTAGAGTATCTGTCCAAAAGATCCAAACGTATTTGCCACAATTTTTTCCTAGAGAATATTAGTGAATTTATGTGCCGATTTAATCTTGCTTGGCTCAAAATATTATAAATCATCAAGAACAATTATAAAATCGTATATTTTTTATTGCACTATTCACACTAGTATATGAAATTTTGTGTATATATGACTGGTTAATAGAACTAGAATAGTTAAGGTAATTCTTTTGATCAACTCAAAAACATATCATATTATATATTATTATAAAAAGGACACTACCGGTCCAAAATACAAAACAACAAACCAAAATAACAAACAAAATAAAAAACAAAAAAGCCGTCTGGAACTAAAACGTCGGAGCCAGACCCATCGATTACAATCGTGAGGGTGGGTGGAGTAGCCAAGGGTAGAGCAACTCTCGAGATAGACCCACCGCACCAATTTGAGCTCCTTCCAGGCGGGAAGGGCCGAAGCCGCTGACTGACACTGCCACCGTCGCCGCTGAGTTGGTTCCAAAGACCCAGATCTAAAACCCTAGAACTGGTTCCTGAGTCCAAAAATGTTGGGGAGAGTGGGAGATCTCATCTCCTTAAAAAGAGAGTCTCAACCATGGGCCTAAAGAGGAGAGGGGAGGAGCAGAAAGAGTCTGGAGATGGGGGATGGCGAGGAGGGGAGGAAGGAAGAGAAAGGGGGAAAGGGGAACAGGAAGGGGGAAGGTGTTGTGGAGGGGAACCCACCCTAAACTTTCTCACTCTACCCTCTCTGGACTTGATCAGGGCTTCTTAGTTAAGGTAATTCTTGACACCCTATTAAAAGTTCTTGGAGCCACCACTACTGTGAATTGTGAATGTCACTAAATAAACTTGACCTCATGTCCTTCTAATCGGAATATTGCATGCAGTTAAGGTCCTCTTCCCTCCACAATCCTACATATCCCTCAAGACTCTTTCTTTGGGGCCCATTTATAGCCCACAACAATGAAGCAAAAAAAACTTTTCATTTCGTAGATACTGCAAAAAAGAACAGTCATGCAAAAAATCGAATAGTTTGCCCTTTGTTTTATAAAGAAGGATGTCAACAAGTAAATTTGGAACTTAAACTATCTATTTCATACAAATCGTTCACGTGCCAATCAATATCAGATTAAGTTAAGTTTCTGCATAGATGTTCTTTCGTTATAGTATGTGCAAGATGAAGGGTTGGGATTGTTTTTTAGGCAGATCATAGTGGCTCAAAGAAAGAGTCTTAAGGATACATGTATGAAGAGGAGCTTAAACCCTACTGAGTTTTTTTTTTTTGAATGGCGAATTTTTTTTATTAATCTTTGAAGAAAAACAAAGACTAAAAGGACAAGAAGAAAGACAACAGTTGCCTATCTGAGACCCTTAGCATGCCTAACAAGTAACGGCGAGACTATGACAAGTACAATTAGTCTTGTCCTAAACAATTAATTCGTGAATCAAACGAGCAATTATAGTCGTAAGCCACTATGCTTTGAGCACTGGTTGTTGTTTAACATGTTTGTTAAGTTCAAAATAAACAATAATGGCCCGTGTGGTTCCCAATCTACTTCTTGCTTGTAAATAATTAATAAACAATTGGCTTCTCACTTGGCCTGTTATCTCATTGTTAACAGAAACCAATCATCAATAACCAAAGTGTAACCTAATAAATCATTTTCTTGTCTTGAGATTTGCTAATCACTTTACTTGCACTAAAAATAAGAATAAGCAAAGCACCAAACAGGTTCTACTTCACCCAATTTTCGGAATTTTTTTAATGCGTACTACACCACGAGTTCCCCCAAGAATTCCAACCACAAAAAAGTCTTTATTTTTATGGTCCACCCTATTCAGATGTCCCCACACCCCAACAAGAATTAAACACCCTGTCGTGTCTTGTCCTGTCCTGCTCTCCTCTCTCTAATCCAACTGACCTCAAATCCAGGCCCCACTAGTTCTCACTCGGAGAGAGAGAGAGAGAGAGAGAGAGAGAGAGAGAGAGAGAGAGAGAGAGAGAGAGAGAGAGAGAGAGAGTTTCTAGTAGTTCAAGTAAAATAGGGTAACTTCCAAAATCATCGCCGAGATGTTTGAATTTGTAATGCCACTAGTGTGTATCCGTGCCTGAAGGCACGATTCGAATTATTAGCACACAAAAATAAATAGGGTTAAATACCTAGACACCCCTCGAAGTATTGCACTTTGTCTCGCTCACCCCCTCATAGAATTTTGCCTACAGACAGACCCCCTCATTAATGTTTTCATTTGGAGGACCTGACTCTGTTGGACGGAAATAATAAAAAGACCATCTTGCCCTTATACATATCACAACAGTCATTCTCCTCTCTCTCTCTCTCTCTCAATTGAAATTCCCACCACCATTAACGCCACCCACCTCCACCACTTCTATGCCTCTTCCCAACCACCATTGCCACCCGCCACCACATGAAATAGGATCTAAAAACTGGAGGAAAGATTACACCCGTATTTGCTGCGATTACACAATAGTCGTTCTCCGACTCTTCCTCGTGCATAATGACAACAGATAGCAAGAATCTTTTGAGTCCTAGGGCACAAAACCTTCTTGAGTCGAATGGGTCGCGTCGGATGCATGAGAGGTATTCCAGAGTGGCGGCGTATTTGAAGAAGCATCGATTGGTGGTGGTGTTGTAGGGAGAGAGGAGGGAGGTCTGGAGAGGGCGGCGAGGGTTCTGAATGAGTTGTTGTCGGGTCGGGTCTCTAGTCAGCGATTGAAGTCGAATTAATTTTTAGGTTTCCGATGGCGGCAAAAGGGAGGCTTTACCCGTGCCATCCCTCTCGCAAATCCTCCTCCTCCTCCTCCTCGGCGACAGTCGTTTTCTCTCTCCTAGTCACTTGCTCCTTCGTCGTCGTCGTCCTTTTATCCCTGAAAGTCCAAGCACTTCTTGCAGCTAGAATTCCTAAACCTAGCATTCGGTTTCCCAACAGGTAATTTGCGTCGAATCGAGCTTGATTTATGCAATTTGGTCGGATTATGATGTGAACTGCAGAAGCAGAGGTCTTGGACGCTGGACTTGGCATGGAGTTGTTATCGAAGTGAAGGAAAAGAATGGGGGATTTGTTAATGAGGGGGTGGGAGGAGGATGATGCGGCCGTAGCGGTCGCCGGCGGCGAAAATGTGGCAGGGGGAGGAGAGAAAGAGAGGAGGGGGAGGGGGGGAGGTGATGAGTCGAAGGGAGAAGGAGCGGATGATAGTGAGGGTGGAGCCGTAGGTGAGAGGAGGTTGGAAGGGTGGAGGTCGGCGGTGGAGGAGGTTGGAAGGGTGGGGCAAATATTAGGGGCAATGTAGGAAGATTTTATCATTTTTGAAATAATTTAAGCCAAATTTTTAACATTTATAGACGGAATCCTAACGGAAGGGGTGAACGGGACAAAAAAACTTTAATGAAGGGCCTCACCGTAGGCGAAATTCCAAGAGGGGATGAGCGAGACAAAGTGCAATAGTTCGAGGGGTGTCTAGGTATTTAACCCAAATAAATACTGAACTCGTATGCAACGGCTCAAACAATCAAAACACGCAAATTAATACTGAACTTGCGTGTCATATACCAACTCGTGTCCAACAAATTCAACTATGCTATAAACAATAACGCAATATATTCATTGATTAACATCATAATCTTAATGAAAAGAAAATTGGTAGCAAATATACAAAAACATAATGGAAGAACTCACCTCGGTAGTTTCGGCGAAGTAGATTTTGGTGGTATTGAACTTCCCAAGAGCAAGAGAGGAGGGGAGATGTAGAGAAAGTAAAGAAGAAGAATGTAAAAATCATATGAACGATGTATAGAAAATTCTATTTTTCGGTGATTTCCATGATGTACGTTTAATAGCCTAGAAATAGGAAAGGAGCATGTTACGAATACTGAACTCAAGTACACAAATCTTACGTACCGACCATTCGCGGGGCCCACTCTGGACCCGCATGGATGATCCGAGCCGTTCAATAATTTTAAAATAAAAATCAAATAGATAGGTGAAAAATCAGCTCCATCCGATATGTATAAGTGCTCGATCCAATCTTCCCATTTTTCATCCAATCTTTCCATTTTTTTTCAATTTTCAAAAATGGAAAGATTTGATCAAACACTTGCACATATCGGATGGAGCTGATTTTTCTCGAGCTCGTTGTTTTTTTAAAGTATTGAACGGGTTGGATCATTCATATGCGGAGCCCGGAGTGGACCCCATGTACTGTCGGTGGCCATGGTTAGTGTGCTCGGGTCGGTATCCATTGAGTTTTCGAATAGGGAAATGAATGTTGGCTTTGATTTCGGTTTTGTACAAATGTTATATATGATTTTGGTTTTCATTTGAATAATGCCTTAATGGATGGTTTTCGAATACAATATCTTAATGGGAGTAATTTATAGGGAGAGAGAGAGAGAGAGAGAGCGCTTCATTCCTTTGATCCAGCGACTATAACCTTATCACTAAGTGCGATCGAACAACTGTAGATGCATCTATGTTTGTATACCTAGACATTTTAAAAAAAAAACTGCTCTGTTTTATAATATAAATTAGTGTTTATCCATGCCTATGGCACTACCGCTGATTGAAATTGAAATTACCATTTGAATCTTGATAGTGGCTCAAAACATTATTTCAATTTTTAGGTAGCTATATAAAAATTTTAGAAAAAGACAAAGGAAAATAGAGAAAAGGATAACCAAAACCCAAAAACTACTACATATCAGAGAAAGAGCAATAGACTGAGAGAGTATGTTACCGAGGACAGTGGATTCCGGGTTCCGAGTGACTCACCGGCAAGGGCGATAACTGTTTGTGGCCGGACAATCAAATGAGAGGTTTTGATGAGAGAGAGAGACAGATGTGGTGGTGACTACTGGGTTTTTTTTTTCTCATCAAAACAGAAGCTGATTGGTAGGGGGAAAAACAAATTGATGGCATTTTTGTAACATATTTGTGAGAGTGTGAGTTTTTTCTTAAGAGAGTTGGAAAGCATACATGAGCCATTAGATCAAATGAATCTTAACCATTCCAATAACTTGTCCCCGCACCCTTTTGTTTTATAATAGAGATTTTAAGCCAAATAATATGGAAAATGTTATGGACATATCAATGTGTCACATCCCAACCATACCTCTTTCACATGCATATGCAGGAATTCACGATAAATGTTAGGGAGCCGCAAGGAACCCACATGTATGTGAGAGAAGTGTGACAAATTGATGTGCCCTTAGCATCTCCCGGTAATAACATTTATTCATGAGTAATTTAGACTATCAAAGTTGTAACTTTAAGTTTTCTTTTAAGATAAAATAAAATACAAGTTCGTCCATTACCGTCCACGTCATCACAAAATGGCTAATGTTATCTTTTCTTTTTGTTTTTTATAACTCAGAGATATGTGAGTCAGCTTACACGTACGTGAACTAGTTATCAAAGACTAAACATCAACGTCCATTAGTGGGCGACCCAATTAAAGTAAGAACAAGACTCCATATAGTCTGGCCCCAAAAGAATTGATAACATCTTAAAGATTTTAAAAATAATATAGATCTTAGAAGAGAACAAATCTCAAACCTAGATAACTAGATTGATCGCAGAGGGGCTATGGTAAAGTTATCTTTGATATCAAAATTGACACCAACTTTGACATTGCCATATCTCTCGCTTCATTCGAGCTAACTAATTTTTTTACATTAAAAATAATAATTTTAATTATTACTTTGACAAAATCTTTTTGAGTCTCTCTCTCTCTCAAATCACGATTTTCAGGGAAACAGTCAAAAGACGAGCCGGTACTGGTAGATACACACACATATCTAAGTATCTACAGAGGTATATATATAAATAGATATACATACATATATGTATATAGTGCATGTCAAAAAAAAAAATGTATATAGTGGCATTATTCTCACTCGTATGTCTTATTCCCTCCCAAGGTAGTGAGAGGGGGTCGTAAGCCGTGACGCTTGAATTGCCAAATGCCAAGTGCCAATACAGTGTTAGTCAACTCATTTTTGTTTGTTTTTGTTTTTAATTCATTCACTCCTATATATATGTTTCACTACTACTTCTGGAAATTCATCCACAGTTACTGACAACTACTGTTTAAAGCCAATCTCGTACTCCACATGCAGCAACAATAATATCTCACCTTAGACGAACTGCTGTTCCGAACTACTAGCTAGCTTCTCCCAAGTTTGCATGCTTCTTCCAGTTCACAGGTATTTTCCCACTCCCTCCCTCCCTCCCTCCCTCCCTCATTCTTCTTCTTCTTCTTCTTCTAGTCTAGCTATATAGTTCGCGCAGGCAAAGTTTAACGTAGCTAGAACAAGGCAAATTGAACATCTGGGTTAAATCTTGGATTTCGGATATATATATATATATATATATATATATATATATATATATATATATATATCCGTGTTGGGATAATGTTTAGTTCTCTTTACTTGGTTCTTGATTCTGTGTGGTTCTGGAAAAAATGTGGGTTTTGGATTTATCATTGCT
This sequence comes from Rhododendron vialii, assembly GCF_030253575.1. Classification (NCBI taxonomy): domain Eukaryota; kingdom Viridiplantae; phylum Streptophyta; class Magnoliopsida; order Ericales; family Ericaceae; genus Rhododendron; species Rhododendron vialii. The sequence goes on from NC_080569.1 coordinate 14,710,395, forward strand.
CTCGGTTCTTGTCAGTGTGTGTTTTCTGATTTCCACATTGGTTGAAGACTGCCATAGAAACTACTGGTAGATTAGTCTGGGCGGTCTCTCCGCTCGTTAACATTGTTTTTGCATAAGTACTGCTGTAACAGCTAATCTCTGCCAACACTTTTCTTCAAATAATATACTTACGATTCGTTTGTTTCGATGTTGATATTTTCCACTATAACGCTTGTTTGGAGGTAGATAGTTTCCAATGTACGTAACATACATGTCGTATCGGAGGATTTCGCAAAAAGTTTTTTTTTTTTTTTTTCCCTTTGGTTTTCCAGTTTTTGGTTCACTTGGGAAATATTTTTCAAAACAAAAGGTCAGATGAAATTTTTATTCCCAAGTTCATTAATTCAACTATTATTAATGGTGAATTGAACATCCCCAATATTTTAGAATCCTGCATTCAAGAAAAAATCAATTGATATTTTGGACTATATATTCCAATTTTTGAAGAGATCGACCATTCCAATAAGGGAGTCACCACTGACTTTCCAGATGCTTCTTGAATGTTCTAGGCTTCACTAGAATCTTCCAAACTCTTTTGCAACATTTCGAGGTCTACTAGAATGTTCTGGATTTTGGCAGAATATTCCCTAGATCCTCCGGGTTTCTAGAAACTTCAAGAGTTGCCATTAGCTAAAAACTTGCTTTGCTCTCTATAAATAGGGGATGTGAACTCATTATTAAGTTTGTAAGTGAGGGAGTATGTCTCAAGTGCGAGTGAGGTGTTAAATTAGACTATGAGGGCCTGTTTGGATGGGGGCTACCGAAGAGGTATTGGTAATACCCCTCCTAAGACCGTGGGCCCATGGTTTGGGAACACATTTTGCCGGGGTATTTGCTAAGCCCCGGATTCTTTTGTACCCCTAATACCCCCGGTGGGGGATTATTTATAGGGAGGTTTTGGGGTGTTATTACATAATACCCCCTCTCTCTTCCATTTCAACTACAAAATAATGTTATCCCCACATTTTATCCCTCATCCAAATCAAGTATTATTTAATCCCCGTCACATCAATGTGGGCCCACCCTTCTTACATAATACTCCATACTATCTTATTTGCCCTTCATAACTAATACCCTCAATCCTTATCCCGCATCCAATCGGGCCCTGAGAGTGAAGACACAAACATCCTTATCCCGCATCCAATATCCCGCATCCAATCGGGCCCTGAGAGTGAAGACAAACTCTAGCGTGAGAGTGAAATGTCCAAAAGTGAGGTGTCCTAAAGTGTTTTCTTGTACTTATATGTACTTATGTATTTTACATAAGTAGTCAATGGAAGTGTACTTTTGCGGTGGTAAAATCAACATCCAACTATTTGATTCAGTTAAATGAAGAAGATTTAAGCATTGAAACCATGTATACATAACTAAATACATAAGTTTGTGACATTAGTGTGAGCATGTATAATGGGAAAGGGTATATTCATTCATGCTTACTGAGCACATCATAAGCTGATCAGAAAACTAAATTGCATAGTGAGGAGTGAAGAAGTTGGGGATGGGCATTGAAGGATCGGAGAGAGAGAGAGATTAATCTGACAATTCTGTACGCTAGCATTGTGAATTCATGTAATATTGCAAATTTGTTAAAACAGAAAGCGAGAAATGAGATGCGGAGCTCCACACTCTGTCACAAAATTGACTTATCGACTTTTCAAGCATGAGCGGAGCCTTAGTTAGCTCTAGGATGTGATTTGCACCTATCATCATTCAATTATGCAAATTTGCGAACAATTTTCGTAACTGAATGAGTAGTAGGCTTGATTGGGATGGAATTACCAGCTGGTCGAGGGCCTTAATCTATGATTTGGATCGTGACAACTTGTCTGGTGTAATTGGTAGATGCTACCTTTAAAACTAATTTATGAGCCAAGGTTTACATTCATTGCTTCTGTGTTTGTTGTCAATTAATTTTGGCTTGGATGTTTAACATTTTGATACAAAGAACAACAATTTGATATTTTGAAAGATTTACTCTCGTATTTCTTTGCTTTCTTGAAATCAAATGGAGACTGGATGGATATCCTTCTGCTCGTTTTTTAGATAACCAGGTCTTCAGAATTGCAAACCCTAGTCTTTAGAACCAATGATTGTTATCTTAATCATTGCTAGAATTCGAGTATGTCAGTCTTGTTACACGGACTGATATTTTATGAAATTGACTTCTTCATGTTCGAATAAATTTCTAGCCTGAGTGTTATTTGTGACGGATGTGGGGAGTTATTATGGGCTAACAAATGCTATTGTGCTGGTTTTTTGTGAAGGAAGAATTGGATGATCGCAGAACTTGATCAAGTACCTGAAAAGTTTTCTTATTTCGAGGAGGAAATTATGAGTGCCTAATGTGCTTTTAGTGGTGAAGTTTTAGTGGCTGGCAACTGAAAATGGGGTTTCCAGCTTTGACTTGGTATTGTAGGCCGGTTGCAAATGGGGTTTGGGCAAGCATAACAGATAGCACTTTTGGAGATTATACACCATGTGGGATTGACTCTGTTGTGGTTGGTATTTCTCATTTGGTGCTTCTAGGCTTGTGTTTCTATCGGATTTGGCTGACTAAAAAGGGTCCTAAAGTCCGGAGGTATCGCCTGAGATCAAATAACTACAGTTACTTGTTGGGTTTGTTGGCTAGTTATTGCACTGCTGAGCCTTTGTTTAGACTGGTTATGGGGATTTCAATATTTAATTTGGATGGACAGACTGGTCTTCCTCCCTTTGAGGTGCACGTTTTATTGTTTTCTGTATTATGCTATTTTTACCAAAATAGACATTTCAATTGTCTTTCTGTTCTAGCATTCATTTCTGTTACGAGTATGCAATCTGAAATTGTTAGTTTTTTTTCCATCTTTTAAATTCATGTCAATAGTTAAATGTGTCGTACGATTAGGTTCAGTGAAATTTGTTTCTATGTGCATAATACATCATATAATGTGACTCATGTTTATAGCCCAATAAATCAGATTTGCTCACGGCCTTGATGAAATCCTACAGTTTGCGTAATCTTAACAAAAACTTTTGTTGCTTTCTTTATTCTTGTATTTTGTTAGGACGGTAAAGGACTTACTGAGAGTGATAGAGCAACTACAGAAAATGGATCCTCCTAGCTGACAAATGTAATTGGGACCAAAGCTTGCTTGTAGGCTTTACTTTGATACACTATCGTTTCTCCATGTCGCCTATGTAACGGGAATCAAGTATTTCGGTTGTCCTTTATATGGATAATCGTTACATACCAAAATTAAGAGCCTGTAAAATGGTAGGAAATGACAACAAGATTTTTTCAGGTTTGTTATTCAAGAAGTTGTATTTGAAAGAAGTATTTTCTTAAGGTAACCTTTATTCGTTATTTAAAATGGTACTGCCCTCAATATTTATGCGGTGGTTACTGTCCCAGAAGTTTAAATGAATACCAACTCTAGAAGTCTTCTTTCTAAATCGAATTCACTGAGATAAAGTTTAATATGGTACTATTTTAATGTCTACTAAGATAAATTTACTTCCAATAAAAAATATCTACAAACAGTGAAAGCATGCATTTTCGCCCCTGAAAATTCACAAAACTGGAAGAACACAAAATGCTGCTGATGTTTTATCCTTTCCTCTCTTTATTTATGTTCACATTTGAGTCATAGCTCAAATTTCCTCTGTATTGGGAGCTTGTATGTGGAAGGCTTCAGTGAGCCTAGAGTATTAAATGCCGAAAATTACAGGGGTGAAATTCTCTACATTACTCTCAAGCATTCGAGAAATAGGAACACAGTATCTTGAAGTTTAGAAGCAGTTTTTTGCATTTCATTCTGTTGAAAAGAACTTCTTTAATGGCTTTTCTTGCAGCATGATCTTCTAAATAACTACCACCAAGCTCATTGCACATGGATTCTGTTTCCTCTTGTTATGGAATGTGCATCTCATGAATCTATCTTTTATACACATATTTTTTGGGAAAAAGAGAGGTACAAAATGCTTCATTTTTCGCGAATGAAGATGAAGCTCACACGGATAATAAGGACTGTGAAGGAAAATACTCATTGGCCAACGTAATGTCCATTGGAAGGACAGTCCCATATTATGCTTAATGCTATGTATACTATTAAACAGTTATTGCATGTTGCGGTTTAATGCGGCTTGTTTTGGTAAAATAAGTAATGTCTTTTCTCTTGCAGATATTTTCATTGATCATTGAGGCTCTTGCCTGGTGCTCCATGTTGGTTATGATTGGTATAGAAACAAGAATCTATATCAAAGAGTTCCGCTGGTATATCCGATTTGGAGTAGCTTATGTCTTGGTGGGGGAAGCTGTGATGCTCAATCTCATCCTTCCTATGACAGATTTCTACACGAGGTCCATTGTCTATCCTTTATCAATGCTATTGACTCATTCATGGATACTGTGAAATTCTTTTCTGTTCTCACAGAATTTCGATTCTTTTCAACTTCTTGCTGACATATGTGTGTATGGGATAAATTGAAGGAAGGCAGCATGTGCTAAAGTTAGGAAATTTTAATTAGGTGAAAATGATAAGCTAAATACAGAAAAATGCAACCACAAAATGTAGGGGAACGCCAAAGCATTGCTGGGTGGATGGGTGATTCAGAGTAGAAGTCAAAGAAGACGAACTTGGTAGGGAATTAGGGGTTGAATACCTTGCAAGGTTACCTTTCTATGCTACTCTTTCCATTGGAAAATATAGCAGTAACTTTCGAAATACTGGAAGATAATTAGACAAGAAAACGTTTTGTTCTTTCCTTGTTGTAGAAACAGATTCTCAAGTACCCCAACCCCCGCCAATAAGGTTCAAGGCATCTGTAGTCTCATCTATCTGGCCTGACCCCCCGTTGGTGGAGCCATGCTCACTTTTACCAGAGCTAGAGCCCACAGAGACTCTTGGCTGTGCTCCTTGTAAATAAAGGTTTGCAAAGTGTACTCACTTACCTGTAATTTCGGTGTCTAATGTTTAAAGATACTCCAAAGTTTGTCCTTTAAGGCCTGTGTATCATTTTTTGAACGTGTTACCTAAATTTACATGAAGAATATTCAATTTTGAATCTGCTTGCTGCGTCTATAAAGAAGAAGAATAACAAAAGATTAAAGGAATATGCCTCAATATACTCCCACTGGCTACTACCTTCAAGGAAATATTCAAATGCACAATTATGTACCATTGTACTTCTTGAAAGTGTACGTACTTGCATCTAATTTAGTGGCTGTTCCCTCCTGAAATGACAGAGATGATCACCCAAGTAGAAATATATGTAGTGGTGCAGTATGTCCATTTTTTCTTTGTAATTTCAATGGGCTATGCATCCTTATGCTTGTTTTTACTTGTGCAGATCAGTGCTGTATTTGTACATCATCACACTTGCTATTCAGGTTTGTTGTTTGTGCCTTTTTGATCCTTCTATGCCCATTGGGTTCATTTCTCTTTGATTGCCTAGTTCATCTTATTGGTTATGAAATAGAGCTGGCAACAAACTGCACTTTGGTAACGACATATTCCAATACTACTGTAAATTTAAGGTAATTAAACACCATGATGTGTTCAATGGACTGTTAGCTAAATGTTTTCCTTCCCACCCTCAGAGGGTGAAATGTAGATTCAAGTCCTAAATTTGTATAATCAGGGAAGAAAGACAAAAAAATGTCTTGCACTTTTAAATTTTGAGGTTTTTACTCCTAAACAATTAAATGTTTGGTAGTTATTAGTATTAGGTTACCAGTACTCCGAAAAGCTTAAGCTATTAGGAAATGGGCCCAACAAAGTATATCAAGCTATTCAACATCTTCCCTCGCGTGCAACTCTGTCATGCACATGGAGATGCAAATTTCATAGATAGAGCAAAACAGAATAAGAAGGGGACAAGTAAAAATGCAAATCTGGAAGAAATGCAAACAGAGATACTAGAACCCAAGACCTCTTGCAATCTGAGCTATGATACCACGTTAGGTTACCAGTAGTCCCAAAAGCTTAAGCTGTTATAAGGATAGGGTCATGCTAACACCACCATGGAGGGCTATAATTAGGTAAGGATGATGCCGACATAGCTATTTCCCCAATGCACATTTCACATGTTTACAACAATTTTCTATACACGTTCCAAACATTGGCATACACTTGCACATCCATCAAGGCCATGAACAAACCATTGGGTGGTCATTAGCATTTTCCTTAGATTTATGAGGGGAATGAACAAATGTAGAAGCTTATGATGTGAACACAATTTTAGTTGCACTTACTTTATGGGTTTTCATTTTTAAGTCCCAGTTAATTCTATCTCACATACTGCTACATAATATTTTTCCAATGCAGCTACTGTTTGGGGTGTCTCTTCTCGTTTACATTCCTCATTTGGATCCATATCCTGGGTACATACCTTTGCGGAATGAGTCTCTTGATGACACGGAGTACGAAGCACTTTTGGGGGGAGAGCATATCTGTCCAGAGAGGCACGCCAACCCATTTTCCAGTAAGTAGTCAATATCATGGGGTGTTTTGTTACCAAACGCAAAGAATACCAAAATTGTTGCCAGACACAAAGAAACCAAAATGGTGAAATGAATTTGTTCTAGTAGTAGAATGAATCAATCATTGGCTGCGTAATTGCATTAGGTGGAGTAGACTTCTGTTAGCAAATCAGCACGTGCTTTAAAACTCTTGTGGTATATTTGGATTGGTGTTTGAATTTTTTTTTGAAAAATAGTAAGGGTAATAAGTGGAGAGAGATAGAGAGAGAAATGTTGGAAGTAGAGGAAATCTAGGGGGAATTTTTTGAAAAATTCTTTTTGAATTGTAAAGAGAACAAGGCATTGGTTTCTTGACCTATAGGCACATTAGTTTGACTGGACTAATTGTGAAGTAATATAGAGTGCCGTAGGAAAAGTGATCTCGTCTAGTTAATAGCGATGGTATTAACAGTACCAAAAATTCACGGAGGTAACGTCCATACCACGTTTTCTGAGCTAATCATGTTTTCCTAGCTGCAAAAGTTGAAACAAAACGTAGAATATGTGGTCCCCTTGGATGCGGAGAAAGTTTTGTACTTAGTCCACTCTCATGTTCTTAACTAATCCAGAGAAACGCACTGGATGAGTTCATGTCGTTATTCTAGCATGCTTTCTTTTGTACTTAGTCCACTTTCCTGTTCCTATTTGTGGACTTCAACAACACATTTTCCTTGAAAACAATTGTTCTCTTACCTTCTTTGTGATAATTGAGTCAGATTGGGTCTATTAAAGATCGGTTAGCTTACATCTAAGTTCGTACATTGGTTTACTATAGGGATTTGTTTCGGATGGATGACCCCACTCATGCAGCAAGGCTATAAAAGGCCTATCATTGAGAAGGATGTCTGGAAGCTAGACACATGGGATCAGACAGAGACATTAATTAAAAAGTTCGCAATTTGTTGATTTTTTTGCCCATGCAAAGTTGCACGCTCATTGCTCAATCTACAATTGTCCTATGGACTGTGTATTGATTTTTGGCTTTTGTAGGTTCCAAATTTGTTGGGCTGAAGAATCTAAAAGGTCTAAACCCTGGCTTTTACGTGCCTTAAACGGTAGCCTAGGAGGAAGGTATAGCGAATAAATGCTTACTATAAACTCCTTATTTTATTTTTCAGGTTTCAAGAAATCATTAACATTTCAAAAAGTAAAGATTTATCTATAAACAATTTTCTCTCACTGCTTTCTTTTTGTATTTTCTTTTCTACAGGTTCTGGTTTGGAGGCATTTTCAAAGTAATTACTCTGTTCTCCTATTTTGTTTTTTGTTTTTTAAAAATTCGTAGAGAACACTTTCGTATCCTCAGATAACAACGAATAACATCATGTGCCACAAATATCGGCCAAGTTGATTGGCCTAGGCAATAGATCTCCTTTGTGATCTTTCAGTTTAGGTTTACATAACCTTATGCTACTTGCCATTTGTGGAAACTTACTTATAGCCATGTTCATGAGGATTCAATCAATTGTTTAAAGCTTTGTATCGGTTGCATACTTGCATCACATATCTTGTCTTAACAGGGTCTTCGTAGATCGTAGAATGAACATTTCAACCATGCTTTTTACATTTTAGTTAGTTTATAAACTCATTGTTGACCAAGCCCTGTTAGTTTGCTCTTCAGCTTAGCCTTACGTGCCAATGGTGTAAATTTCCATTCCCCAAGGAACTCCCAAGCTAATGGCTTATTGAAAAAGCACTAATGCGAGGTGGAAAGAACTTGTGTGAGTTTTCAAAAAGAGTAAATATCAGATGGGCAACGTCTACAAAAAAAATTTGTGAAGCGACAAAAAAGCCACAAAGAGTAGAAGTAACTGTAAAGAGGCAAATAAACGATGCCCCGTACTTAATATTTAGCATGACCATCTCATGATTAGTGAATTAAAATGCGAATTAGAATTTTATATACAATCATCCTTATGGCCACCCACTTTCAATGCATTAGGTAAGCCATGCTACAAACCTCCTTAGAAAGACCATAAATATATGAAGGGAATGAATTGGTTTTTTGCACATGATAAGAAACAACAGTTTTTCTCTCATACCTTCTTTTTCCCCTTGCTATGGTCAAGATATGAAATAATGGCTCCTAATGTGCATGAACACACACTTTTAGGTACACATTTGAAAACAATGAAATTAGCTTTTAGAGCCCTTTTATAGCACATGCGGCTTTAGCTCTAAAAAGCACAAAAACAACACTAACATAGAAACAGATACGAACTCAGGGCACAAGAATTATGAAGAGACGAGGACACACATACAGTGGGAGTGATGGCAAAAAATACATATGCATTTGAGATATATTTTGTTGTTGTACAAACATATGTTGAGAAATAACCAAAACTAATGGTATACATTATAATCCTTACCTTTTACTTGCTATTTATTATTTTGAAATGAGGATCTTATCGGGTTGAGTTTTCTATGGAGTTACTTCTAACTTGTGTTTTTTATCATCAGGTTATCCTGAAATCAACTTTTAAGTTAAGGATTGACATGTCCAATATGAAACACGCGTGTCCCTGTGTTCCTAGTGTGTCCCGTGCTCAAAATTGATGACATTTATAGGACACACCAAAATAGCCTGTCCTACTCATGCCCTGCAAGTGCATATCCGCATCCTATATGACTAGCAGCTAGGCATGTTGGTGCTCATAGCTTGAGCTCATACAATATTTCTTCAGTTTAGCTAGATGTATAGTCAACCTCTAAGAAACTGTTTTTAACCAAAGTGCGTGGGGCAAGTTCATATACTCGTTTTGGAGGTTACAATTAACCAATGTGGGACAAGTTCTAACATATTTTATTCAAACATTTTTTCCTATTCAGTCTTATGAATACCGACACTAATCATCCTTCTTTGATGGTCTTGCAGATTGGCAATGATCTTTCCCAATTTGTGGGGCCAGTTTTGTTGAATCATCTCTTAAAGGTTAGCCTTATGACTCTTCTCGTGCAGATGAAAACAATGTATGCCACTTCCCTATTTTGTTGTCCAAGGGGCCTTGACTTCTTTCTACATACAGTGGACATGATGAATACACCCACGTTCTTATGGCAGTGAATTATGCCGCAGATAACGTAGACTTGTCAGAATCAGTTTAGTCTTTATTGGTGCTTCTGGAAATTTAAGTGAGAACTTTTTGATGTACTTGCACGTACCTGAAAAGTGTCTATCTTGACTCTAAAGTAAAGCATTGTTAATAGCACTGTATGAAGGTCATGAGCTTTGCCTTATAAGGTAGAGTATGGATCTTTCAATTTATATCATCTTGTCAATACCCCCTTCTTTTCAGGTTCTTACACATCGCCTTTATTTCTAAGTTTTGTTAATAACTCTTCCTAAAGTTTCATTCTCAAATAGAAGTTAAATCCTTCACAACCATCAAGAAGTAAATATAGGAAAGAAATAGCTTGACTTTATGAATAACAATATGTACGGACAACAAGCATTTATATGGCAAATACCCTGTGTGAATCTCATAAGTTCTATAGCATATATACAACACAAATTTTCGAACCTGCATACTTACTTTACATTTCAAGTTTTAGGTACACAAAGGATTGCTACTTTGCATTATAGTTTGTATTTGGCCCACAAAGTAACAATTAACCTGCTACTGCTTGCAGTCAATGGAACAAGGTGATCCAGCATGGATTGGGTACATTTACGCCTTCTTAATTTTCGTTGGGGTGGTATGTTTTCTACCCTTGTCAGTGTCTTAAAGCATTTTTGTTAGATATAATATCTAGCATACTCATCGAATAGTTACTTTTCGGCTCTCCTCATGGCATTTTGTGTTATTATTTCCTCTGTTGCCGGATATGAATTTCATGAATTACCTCTAATTCTTTTTATCTAAATGTGTCCTCCTATGGTCATATTGAGGTGATATTGAACTATGAGTCTATGCCTATTAAATTTTCAACGCGTCCATTGCTTTTGTGGTACTCCGCTACCAAGTTCTTTTATGATTTTGGGATGAATTTGGGTTGGACCTTTGACATATTGTTACACGCGTCTAGTTATTGCTAATTAACTTTCAGGCTTATCATCTTGAAGGAATATATTTACATATTTCCATAAAAGAAAAAATGTGTTACTAGTATGAATTAAGTTTTTAAAGGCTCTCTACGGCTCCATTTGTTTTGACGTAAAGTATTTTACTGTAAAAATAATTTTTGAACTTCTATTTTTAGGTGGTTGGTACGTTCTTAAAAATGGTGCTCTGAACTTTGTTGCAAAAAATGTCCCATACGGTGTGGACATAGAACTTCGAAGGTGATTGGTGAAATTGGTGCAGGGGCCCTCCACTGTATATACGGACGCACGTGGCAAAGAGAAATTAAGGAGGGGGAGAGACGAATGTCATGTGGTAGGAAGTATAGATTGGGGCGATAATTACAAATCCTTGGAGAGAGAGAGAGAGAGAGAGAGAGAGAGAGAGAGAGGTGACTGGGTAAGGGAATCCAGAGAGAATGGGATTCAGTTCTTGCTAAGTGCTATTGATTTGCAATGGTGGAATCATTGGCGGGAAAATGACTTACCAAGATTTCAGCCGTAAATCATTTTACGCTAGTTTGGGCCAAAATCTTTTACCACGGAAAAAGATTTCCATGTATGTGCTACCATACACCAAAAGTTAGGAATATACTTTTGGGGAAAACATTTTCACCCAAACAAACAGAGCCTACATTTTGAAATGGGAGATACAGTCTCGAAAGTATAGTAAAGGGCAAAGAGACACCAATGAGTATCAAACTAACACGTCTTTTACTGGAAATAGAATAGGGAAAAAAGAGAAGTACATTAAAATGCTAATGCTGCAATTACATTTAAAGGTGCTTCTTCTTCTTCTTCTTTTTTTTTTGAAAAGAATTTGAGGTGTGCTTCTTGAACAAGCAAATATCAGATCATTCCAATAGGACTTCAAGTTTCTTCGGAGCATTATGTTCCACACTTTATTGATTCTGGCTATATCTACCTTACGCTTGAAATGATCGATTACTTCATTTTTTTGTCCAAAGGAGACTCAGGAAGTTACCTTTCAAGCATTCTTTTTCTAAGATATTTCCTCCAAGAGATCAATGATCATGGAGGCTGCTTTTGTTGTTTGTAATAATGGCATTGACAGGATGATTTTCCCTTTTCCAGTCACTTGGCGTGCTATGTGAATCTCAGTATTTTCAGAATGTTATGCGTGTTGGTTTCAGGCTAAGATCAACTTTGGTAAATTCTCTCTCCAATTACAGTGTTATAGATATATATGGGTTGTTTCTGCGTATCTCTTTCAGTTTTGTTTGCTTTTTCTTTCAACTAACATGTTACCTTTTTTGCACTAGCATTACTTGTTCTAATAATAGACTTGAGAGTGCATGCATAACCAACACTAAACTCGGGATGCTTCTTTTTTCTCTCTTTTCCTTTCCCCCTTCTTTCGGGCTTCAACCTACCTCTGTGTTTTGAACTTAGGAAAAGGAAGATAGAAGAAAGAGGAAGAGTTTTAAAGGCAAAGCAATAACTTTTCTTTGTTTGGTTTTCAAGGGGAAAGGAAAAGAAAATAAATTTATGTTGTTCGGTTTAAAGGGAAAAGAAATAAAACAGTAACTAATTTAACAAAGAAATGAGGAAGGAAAGAGGAAAGGATAATATATGATAGTTCAAATGAACTAAACAGGAAAGGATAATATATGATAGTTCAAATGAACTAAACAGGAAAGGAAGAATAACTTTTATTTCCCTTTCCTTCTCTTGGTTCTAAACACAGCATACCAACCAACCAAATCGAGCCTTAAGTCTCAATCACTTGGGGACATAAACACAGCATAAATTTGCAAAATGGGCTATGTGTTTTGTTAAAGCATCCTACTCAAAACAATTTGGAAATTAGTGGAGAGGCCACCCAGGCTTATTTACTAGTTTTGGAGGAGATAATTCACCGATGTGGGATGAACTCCAACAGTCACCCGTCACGTGCAACCCTCGACTCGCACATGGAGAGGTAAACAAACAATCCATAACACATAGATCACAGCAGACAATGGTGCACTTATGACACAAATAGGGGGAAGAAATTCTCCGAAACCGTAGCTCTGATACCACGTTAAAGCATCCAACTCAAAATCAATTGACAATGAGTGGAAAAGCCACCTAGGCTCATATACTAGCTTTGGAGGAGATAACTAACCGATGTGGGACAAACTCCAACATGTTTCTTCTAGCATACGCTAAGAAGCACGAACACGTCTACCGGCCTCACTTATCCGTGTACGACACATGAGGATGACGGACACGATAGGACATTCTCCGGATACATATTGGACATGCCTAATTACTTGTCTAATGAATTTATCATATTTCTTTTAGTTAGACACATTGTGGATATACTCTAGGACACGTCGGCGACACTCTTGGAACATGCTAAGGACACATTAAAATTTCTGCGACGTTTATATGAAATCATAACATATCTCTATAATACAAATACAAATACAAATACACTTACGTTTGACGAGTCCCGACATGTCCGAGTCCTAATTTTTGTAGAAATGACATGTCGGCGTGTCCATGTTGTGTCATATCTGTATCCTGTATCCGTGTTCATGCTTCTTAGAGGATTCGTAATGATTAGGTGGAGTTGTGGCAGAATCATGCTCTTCATTCAATTTACATCTTTTGGTCCACCTGTTCATCGATTTTCTTCTAGACTTTGATAGGAATTGACCTGGTTTTTAAGCATGTCTTATTGCAAATTTAAATGTTGATTTTGACTGAAAAAACTTTGCATGGAGGAAACTGAATGATACAATAGAAAAGTCAATGACCAAGAAGAAGTGAAATAAAAGTTGAAAAGATGAAGAATGAGGAGTTAAAATCAACTGATATAATCTTACTGCGGGGAGGGTTTCTTATTTATTAGAAGAGAAAGGTCCCCCTTGAAAAAAGTAAATCACCTCTTTTACTTAAAAAAGAACTTCACTGAAATTGTTGTCCTCCCAATTTCTGAAGCAGTAGTAATCAATATATAGCCATCTTACTAGTTGTGGTGTTATCCCCCACTTTCAGATGTCTACGAAAGTCTACGGAATTTTGGTCAACCCTGATGGTTGGCAATAATGGCCAGGATAAATGAAAATCTTTCTCTGGAATGCTATGATTTCTTGCTAATTTGAAAGCATTGACTTAATTCTTTTCCTCTGTCTATAGGTGGCAGCTGTATTTCGCAAATCCTTAAGGCTCACGCATGAGAGTCGCAAGAAGTTCCCATCAGGAAAGATAACAAATTTGATGACAACAGATGCTAATGCACTTCAGGCATGCTATCTTCAATTTTTTTGCTCATGCACACCACCTCACTAATAGACAGACATGACTGTGCCCGATAATAAGTTTTTTTTTTTTTTAAAGATTTCATATCATCTAAATTTGTGGTAACCAGAAGCGCTAAATTTGTAGGCGATTTTGCAATGTCAGTAAATGGTTTGTGCTCTTCCTGTGCTCTCTGTGCTGCATAAGATAAATATATACCATGTTGACCATTATGAGACTGCAAATTGCTAAGTCCAACTTGTCAGAACTCTCCATGAGGCTTATCTATGTCGATGAAGAATGCTAAGGATGACCCAAAAGTATGGGCCTTATTTAGAAAGTGCATAGCAATTGTCCCTTTTATTAGAGTTTACCTGTCAAGTATAAAGGACTTGTATTTTTTCAATTTTATGGATGCAACTTGGTAATTTTCACTAAATGGTTTCTTATTTTAAGACGGAAACTGGGTATCTTGTTCGTGTTTCAAACAAAATATCCTGGTTTCTTTTTCTAAAAGAAAGTTTTGACACAAGTAAAACTTATTAACATTTAAAAAAATCTCTGATGTGAAGATTTGATTTAGTAAGAAATTTTCATTGGAAAGCAACAGATCTTCTAGCATGTGGCTTGACTGATTTCTGCAACTGATAGTGATTCCTACTGTGTCTGCCCTATTTTTTCTCTTCTTTCTGTTTCTTGCAGTTGCCTGGATTGAATAGTAACATTATGTCATTGCTTTCAGCAAATATGCCAACAACTTCATGGTTTATGGTCAGCTCCATTTCGAATCACCATTGCTATGGTCCTTCTTTACCAGCAACTTGGTGTGGCATCACTTCTTGGTTCACTAATGTTAGTTCTAATGTTCCCTATACAGGTAACAGTGCTTTCCCTACACCTTCATTTGGGTTCTATCTTAGTGATGTATTTTGCATGGGTTTCTTAAAGACTTATTGTCTTTGACTTTATTCCTTTTGTTTCTTCGGAAAAGTTTTAGATTCCATATACTGAATTCCAAACAAAACCTTTCCCAATGGTAGTGGTTGACCATGTTTAGCCTTTTGGTATTTTACTCCTTCTTGGGGATTGTGGTCATCTGGCTATAGTCTCACATGGACTCTTATTTTTCCCAATGTATTCATATCCACTGGATATGACATGGGTAAGTTTACTCAAGTCCCTCAAGCAAGGGTTGCTGGCCTTGAAGTCTGATTATCGATGTCCAATTGACATAGTTACTGGTGGAATCAGTTACACACCAGCTCAGAAACTTACTTCATCGATTAAAAGTAAAAGTTTTGAGACAGCCTTTCTACCGCAGAGAAAGGATCGCATTCCTTACTGGAATCAAACCTTTCAAGCAAATGATCCCTAGGAAACATGTCCGCCTTATCCCCATTGGTAACTGTACTTTGGATAATTTGTAATGGATAGTATCGGAAAACCGACTTTTATGATTTACCTTCGAAAGTGGACATGCATTTTGGGTCATCCCAAAATTTGAAACATGGACAAACAAAATGAGACGGAGAGTATTTACTGGAGAAGAGTAAGACACTCAAGCAAACCAAAACGCCAATCCCCATTAACATATCGAATTCGCAGGACAAGTCAAGAGAGTAAGATTTAAAGTACTTCCTACCAGTATGATTTTTGGTGATATAAACCTGATGAGCCCTTAATTTGTAGTTTAAGTTTTTCTGTGTGATTCTTTACTTTAGAAGATATTCTGGAGAAGAAAGGATCTTGTCTAGACCTCAGACTGTAGACTTCTTTTGGTCATGCTTTTGAACGGTGATGGTTTACAGTACAGTGGGAACTTTGTGGTGAATGTTTTAGATAGGTGCTTCATCCAACCATCTAACTTTTCATTCAGATTTCCGGATAATGAAAAGTTATATGATTGGATCGAGCACCTATAGGTATCGGATTGAGATTATTTTTTACAGGGACCCTTGAAAAAATGTTTTACATTTAATGAACAGCTCGGATGATTTGTGTGGGACCCGTGGTGGGCCCCACAACAAAATATGTGCACAATCTGTGCACAGATTGTATGTGTGTGTAGACTTTCTGTTTTTTTTCTGTTGTTTTGCTCAAAACTCTTAATTTATCTCTTGGGAACAGACATTTATCATTAGCAAAATGAGAAGACTATCCAAGGAAGGACTGCAACGTACTGATAAGAGAGTTGGGCTAATGAATGAAATTTTGGCTGCCATGGACACCGTAAAGTATACTGCCATCTTTGCTTGGATTGTCTCGATCTTATATACAGTTAGAATGTCAGGAGTGATTATCTGATTTAATGCTTAACAATTTCAGATGTTATGCATGGGAGGAGAGTTTCCAATCCAAAGTTCGCGGCATGAGGAAGGATGAACTCTCATGGTTTCAGAAAGCACAACTATTGTCGGCGGTATGACATAATCATAATCTTGGAAACCATCTCATGGCATTATCACTTTCAGAGACGCCACCAAAACATTGCTTTCTTTACTGTCATATCCATGTCTGTTTTGTTGATGCAAAATTCTGTATGTACTAGTTATTGACTTACTTTACTTAACACAGTGTAGAATTTCCCAATTGTAATGCTATTTCATTATTTACCATTGAATCCTAGACTCAATAGGTGTGATGTACAAAAGATCTCTGTTGGTCCCAACTCATGGTGGATTAGTGTAAGGGGAGGGGCAAGATCTACATGTGCAGTGGCTCTTGTGCACTTCACCTCCAAGACTGTTAAAAAGACTGTTAAAAAGATGCATCCCCTCAAGTACCTATTTTGTTGAAGGGAGTTGTTCAGTTGAGTGTGGAACACTGGAAAACAAGATGGTTTCTATCATGTTTACATCTCTCAATGAATCACAATGGGAAACGCGATTTGTTTGCTATAAGCAATTCATGACATTAGTAGTTTCTCGCGAATTGATTTTCACCTTCCTCTATTTACCATCTACACTCCTTTTTCTCTTGATCCATGAAAATGTAGTAAATAAAAGAGAATGTGGTAAATCAAATAGGATAAAGACAAAAAAGGAGTGTGGGTATACAAAAGAAGACTGCAAAAATCACTACCCTAGTTTCTTAGTAAATGCAGAATGTGTATGTTGGCCGTGGATTATACCGTCCTCAATTCATTTTCCCGACTGCTTTTATCTTATATCTGAGCACGACTGGAAATAGGTGCATGCTACCATATCATGATTGCTTTATCTATGGCTTACTGATCAAGTACAAATTATAATCGACAGGTGCATTACAGAAGTATATTTAATGGCATTAATGAACCAGTTTCCTCCTACCTACTATTTGACATGAGGATAGTTCAGTTGTGCATGTAATACAAGTTGATTTTAATTTTCAAAATCTCTCAATGAAACAACATTCTAAATGGCATTTGTCGACAGTAAGCAATCCATGACATTGATGGTTTCTGAGAGTGAATGTAAAACTAAGTATGTTGACCATGGAATATACCATACTAACTTTGTCTTTTCCCTGCAGTGTAACAATTTCATACTAAACAGCATTCCAGTTCTCGTAACGGTGACATCATTTGGGTTGTTCACGTTGCTTGGTGGGGATTTGACTCCTTCAAGGGCTTTCACATGCATGTCTCTATTCGCAGTGCTACGTATGCCACTAAACATGCTTCCAAACTTAATAACACAGGTTTGTTCTCCTCACCTCTTTTACAGTTAATGCCCTTTCAGCATACAATTTAGACTTAGTAGTTTTGGATCCTACTTAAAATTTCTGAGTCAAAGGCAGGAGTACATGTGGTTCTAGCCATAATTTTCTTCGTCTCTTGTTAGCACTCCTGCATCATGGTAAGGTCATTTAACTGATCTTAGCAATTAATGATAGGGGATCAAAAAAGAGGTCATTTAACTGGTCTTAGCAATTCCATGAAACATTTATACAGAGATCATGTTTTTCTGATAATTGATGCACCAGTGGAGCTTCAATCATGTCTAGAACAGTTTCAGAACCCACTAAAGGGTGTCAGGGAGGGGCCTTTGGTATTAGATGCACCAAGCGACTGCTGTCATCTCAAACCCACAATCTAGAGGTTAGTAGGCTGAGATTCTGACCACTGAATCAGTGCTCACCATCTGAAAATGATACCAAAGTTTGTTACCAGAAATATAATCTAGAGGCTAGAACAATTAAAACGGTACAATGGCATTAACACCTGCAAAGTTGTTTGAATCCTTTTTCGAAGTTTAGCTAGAAGAAACATGGACATTTACCTCACAGAGAAATTAAATGAAAACTGTTTTGCGAAGTCATTGAGGCATATGGTACTTTTATAAACAGATATACATGCAGCATATTTGTTTACAACTTTTTCCCTTATATTCTGTGATTTGAAGATGACATTTCTTACAGGTTGTAAATGCAAATGTGTCGTTACAACGACTGGAGGAACTTTTCTTAGCTGAAGAGAGAATTCTTTTACCTAACCCTCCTCCTGAACCTGGTCTTCCAGCCATCTCAATCAAGGATGGATACTTTTCATGGGATTCTAAGGTCTAGCTCAACTTTAACTATTTGGGTTGTGTATAACATGTGGTGCTGCTTTGTGTTTCCTCGCTCTGTGTATGTGTTCTGTGTGCATGTGTTGTAGTGTTATGACAATTTTTGCATTTACCAATTAAGTTAAGGTTGAAAATTGGCAGCACTTTTAAACTCATAACACAACTGCCAAGGCACCAGTTGACATCAGGATGTTTCATAATTAGGCGTTTCATGATCAGCATTCGAAACAAGCATGGTTGTATCAAAAGAGTTAGATAAGAAGTTCATGGGGAATCTACTCAGACATCATCGAAGAAACTTGCTGATGAAATGAAACGATTCAAAGAAGAAATTAAAAGATTAAATGCCTGTCATAAAACTTTACCTAGACACAGGGATTTCTGAAATTTTTTAAAGATACCTTGGATACGAAACTAAGAAAGTGGTCAAAGATAGTAAAAAAGTAAAGCTTACATTGGTCTGTTTATGATGACATCTTAAGGTCCAGATAAAGAATGGAGGAAGGAGAATTATAAATATACAAATGTGTATATATAGGTACTATGCATGAGAAGGAAATGGTTTTCATGCCGTGTATGTTAGGATGAGAGAGTGTTTGTTGAGGAAGATGAGACGAACCGAAAAAAGCAAGAGCTGTATTCGAAAACTATCAAATGAAAACCATTTAAGCCAATTGAGCAGATTATTTAACACCTACAACAAATTCTTCTTTAAATTACGATAACTGAGGTGAAGGACAATATAGAAAAGGAAATGTTTGAAGAGCAGGTGGAATTTTTTTAGAAGCTTGGAAGCGTATAGAGATGGAGAAGTTCGGGTTACTAGTTTATTTAGCAAGAACTTGCTTAAGTAATGTCTAAGTAAATAGAAAGCGTACAATACAGAACCAATAAAATTCCGTATTTGCTCTGATTGTGATGGCATAGAACTTATGGGACGCCATGGGACTTTAGGGTAGCGATATTAGATGGAGATTAAGACATGACAATGCTTTAATAAATTTATGTTTATGCTTGAAACATTTGCAATGTAAGCTATTTTCCTTCTAAGGCCACTGATGGAAAATGTAAGGAAAAACTCTCATTTGTAATTGATAACAAAAAGTTCACGAGATGCATGGTGAATGCTCTCTTGTTGAAGCTAGGATAAAATACAACATTATAGCCAATGCCTTTACGCGGCAACCCTAGTTGTACAATAGTTAAGGTTTGTGTCGGTGAGCTGAGAACACATTATAGTTGCCAGCCAAACTTAAAGTGTAACACAATATGCAGAACTCTCGAGTGAAGCTTTTACCTTTCCAGCCATTAGTTGTACGAACTACATAGTTCAAACTTTCCACCTACTGAGAACTTTGGGAATCATGTGGACTTTCATGCTTTATTGTCAATTGAAATCTTTTTAATATATGTCCAGGCAGAAAAACCCACATTGTCAAATATCAATTTGGACATACCAGTTGGCAGCCTAGTTGCAGTAGTTGGTGGCACTGGCGAAGGAAAGACGTCGCTTATATCGGCAATGATTGGGGAGCTTCCGCCTGTAGAAGATTCAACTGTTGTCATCAGGGGAACCGTTGCTTATGTGCCCCAAATTTCATGGATTTTCAATGCTACTGTGAGTTACAGCATGCTCATCTTTTATGAAAACTAGGTCTCACAGCTGAAGATTTACAACATTGAACATTCTAGGGTCTATGCTGGTGCCCATTAAACCCCATGATATTCATGAATCTTATGTGCTACGTTTATCCTTAACAGGTACGGGAGAACATACTATTTGGTTCTAACTTTGAATCTTCTAGATACTGGAAGGCAATTGATGTAACTGCATTGCAGCACGACCTCGACCTACTTCCTGTTAAGTACAGTATCTTTTGATTTTGACAAGTAAATTTTAGTTTCTCCGAACCATAATGTTTGTCCATTTACGGCATTCTTGTCATTACAACTTGTTCAAAAGATCTCAAATAGTTATTTTAGACAAAGCTTTTCAATACACTTAATAGTGATAAAGTGGATTAGAAGACGTTATTTTGGGATGATAGTTGGAATGAACAAACAATTAGGACGGAGGCAGTATGATGTCAACAAGTTCTAATTAGTTTGATTGTTTATAAAATGTTTTGAGCATGCTAAATAATATCATGGACCTGAATCCTTGTCTATTTAATATTTCTTTCAGGGTCGTGATCTTACAGAGATTGGTGAAAGAGGTGTGAATATTAGTGGGGGGCAAAAGCAAAGGGTTTCCATGGCCAGGGCTGTGTATTCCAATGCAGATGTATACATATTCGATGACCCTTTAAGTGCTCTAGATGCCCATGTTGGTCGACAGGTAAACATATCATGTTAAACCAATTAAATAAAGAAATGCAGAAATGCGATCCAGAAATTCGTCAGTGTACAGTCATCATATGTAGCATTAGTCTTCTATGCTTTTCTATGACATAGAGGGTCATTTTTATTGGAATTTTACCCTATATAGATAAAAGATCCCCAGAAACTGCTAAACTTTCCTCCCCAGTGGAATAATCAAGCTGATAAGGCTTTCTCCTTTTCATCTTTTCTTTATGTATTTCCAGAATGTCATCCGGTGTTCAAAATATACTCGGACACTCTTAATTCAATCTCCCTTTGTACCTCATTTTTCTTCTTGTCTAATCTCCTATAAAAATTTGTCCAGGTTTTTAACAACTGCATCAAAGAAGAGTTGCAAGGGAAAACCAGAGTGCTTGTCACAAACCAGCTGCATTTTCTTCCTCAGGTGGATAAAATTATTCTTATAAACGAAGGCATGGTCATGGAGGAGGGAACATTTGAGGAGCTTTCTAGAAGTGGCGTACTGTTCCAAAAGCTTATGGAGAATGCGGGGAAAATGGAAGAGCATGTGGATGAAAAGGAGGACGACAATAATAGTGATTATAAATCCTCGAAGTCTGCTGATAGTGTAATGCAGAATGGATTACCAGAAAGTGGGAACCCGAAAAGTACAAGGAAAGTAGGAAAATCTGTTCTTATCAAGCAAGAAGAAAGGGAGACAGGTGTTGTCAGTTGGAAGGTCTTAACGAGGTAGTATTCTACGTTATTTTTAAGTTAAACTGTGATGCTACTAACCGTTCATTGACTCCTTGATTGCTTCCAGTATTCTGTAACAAAGCTGTTTGTGTGACTTATGTCTCAAAACTTGGCTACTACGGTTCTGCCTGTATTCATTCCCTTGTATTTTAACTGCAGAAAATGGTTGCTGATATGCTGATATCAGTAGAATTTGAACTTAATTCCAGCCTTCCATTGTGTTCCGCTCACAAAACATTTGACACATGTTTTGCTTATGACTCCCACGCAATTGATCAGAGCCGTTCAATTTATTTAAAACGTGTTTTTAAGAGCTCCCGTAAAATATCAACTCATTGATATCAGTAAGGGCTTGATCGGTGCATTTAGTTGATTCCTGTCAAATATGACAGGATATACCTATCTCTCTCCTAACATAGGTCGCTTCTAATGTTTTGTAGTGCACTGTACCTTTACCAAAAGTACCATATACTGAGTACTTTTTGTTGCTTATCTGCTCAGGTATAAAGATGCTTTAGGAGGTTTTTGGGTTGTCATGGTCCTATTTATGTGCTACATTTTGACCGAAGTCCTTCGAGTTTCGAGTAGCACATGGTTAAGTTTTTGGACAAAACGTAGCAGTTCAAGTTCAGGACCGGGTTTCTTCATTCTGATTTATGCACTTTTGTCATTCGGTCAGGTACTTGGAAACTTCATCTTGCAACTTACTTCATCCTCCTAACATTGCTTTTCCAAATTTCAATGCGGTTGTGTATGTCCTCTTTGGTTCAATACTTTCATTCTTTTCAATCACATAATCAAAATTCTTGGTCCTCATTTGTATAACATTGGAAAACATGTACATTTATATGCATCAATATGTTAGTATCAGGATTCAAGACATTGAACAACCAAGCCAATGTTACTCACTGTGTGCTGGTACATGCTGTTTTAGATTGCAACATTTTGAGGTCCCTTTCATCGCTTACTTTGGAGACTTACCCTGCCTGCGCATTATTCAGGTGATGGTAACCCTGTTAAACTCTTTCTGGTTAATCACATCAAGTCTTCACGCAGCTAGAAGATTGCATGATACCATGCTACAGTCCGTACTCAGAGCTCCTATGTTATTCTTTCAGACCAACCCAATCGGGCGGGTAATCAACAGATTTGCAAAGGATCTGGGTGATATAGACCGCAATGTTGCTAATTTTGCGAATATGTTTCTTGGCCAAGTTTGGCAGCTACTGTCAACTTTTGCACTGATTGGTATTGCGAGCACCATCTCCCTCTGGGCCATAATGCCACTGCTGATTTTGTTCTATGCAGCCTACCTATATTATCAGGTCAGTTTTCTTTCTTTTTATTTTCTACTTTGATACTTTGCTCTTTCAAATGTCACATTTGCAAGTGGAAAGCAAGATCAATTCATTACCCGTTCTTGACGGTGGGGATGTTAAGCCCTTTTTAGATTCTATGCTGCAGGGATAAACTAAGAAATTTATTTGTAGCTGGATATATTCTTTCTTTTGTGGTACTAGTAATCCAAGTCATCGTCCCCGTTGTATTTGTATTTCCATTAAATTTTATATTAAGCATAAAAGTAATCTCCAAACAAACACCGAACTAATAGGTAATTCCATTTTCAGCCATGTTTTCTCACTCTACACCACCAAGAAAATAAAAAAAAATAGAAACAAAAATTCACACTCACCCTCTTGATCTCTGCTGTCCACCATCCCGCGACTACCGGCTGCTCCGCACTATCCCCTCCCTAGGATCTGGGATTACGGATTGCGTTTGGGTTTGGAATGGAATGGAGTGGATAAGGTGGTCAAAGAAAGTGGTCAAAGAAGAAGAAGACATACTTACCAAAAAAAAGAAGACATAACTGAGGGGCTAGAGAGGAAGAGGGCATATGGTGACGGGGGAGAGGTTGGGGGAAGGGGCATACAGTTAGGGAGGGGCTGACGTGGCCGAGGACTCTGGGAGGCTAGGATGTGTTGTCCCAGGTCTAAGAACCCACAATTTATGTGGCTTGATGCCATGCAAGTGAAGTACGGGAAGGAAAAAAAAAACCCAGTCCATGAATGCGTCCCAATCGCTTGGTGAGTAAAAGTTCAGTTTGCGCAACGTACTTTAAAGTTGTGAACATGCAGCCCAAATCCAAAGTTATTATGTTATGCAGGGCTAAGTCAGACCAATGGTTTCAAGGCTTGCAGCAATGGGCCGGGTCCCACCTTAAGACGTGCTTGGACAGGTCCCTTATGGAGAAGTGCTTGGATGGATCCCATGACGTGATGTGTTAGGGCGGGTCCATATGGAGACGTACTTTGTCGGCTCAGCTGAAAATATTGTGGCCGGGTCATTATAGGGAGGGTGGGAGAGGGGCTGGGCTATGCTGGAAGGGAAGTGTGTGGTTGGTCTATGGTGCGTGGGAGGAAGATGGGTGCGGACAGAGTTTGATTTTTGAATATTATGCTTTTTTTGTCCTCATTCGTAGTTTGGCTTCGAGCCATAATCTTAGTAGTCAAATTTACTGAGAAGGGAAATGGGTGTCAATAGTCAAATTCACTAATCTAGACCCAAGAATACTAAACTACCTAATTACCCCACATTAGAAAGTTACAGGAAGACTCCTGACCTGAGACTAAAAAAAATAACCGTGACCACAGAACTTCTCCCTTTTTCCATCTTCTTTTATATAATTTTCAGGGCTGGTCCTAGATAAAAGGAAAACATACTGACTAGGCACCTTTACCTATTTTCTTCACCCACGTGTCGTTCTGAGTATTTTGTGCTAATCACATATTTTTCGCTTGTAAAAGCTTTGTCCCTTCTATTTACATTTACACAGCTTCTGCAATGCTGTCCTATAAAACATGCAACTCATGAAATATTTTTCTCATTGCACATTCCACATCCCTATGTTGTTGTTTCCCTGACTAAACAATACATATTTGTTTGACAGAGCACAAGCCGGGAAGTAAAGCGCTTAGATTCCATAACTAGATCTCCAGTTTATGCACAATTTGGAGAAGCACTAAATGGTTTGTCTTCAATTCGTGCCTACAAAGCATACGACCGGATGTCCAACATTAATGGAAAATCAATGGACAACAATATTAGATTCACCCTCGCTAACATAAGCTCCAACCGCTGGCTTACAATAAGGTTAGAAACATTAGGAGGCATCATGATTTGGATGACCGCAACTTTTGCTGTCATGGAAAATGGAAGAGCAGAAAACAAGGTGGCATTTGCAGCTACAATGGGTTTGCTTCTTAGTTATTCTCTAAACATCACAAATCTACTGAGTAATGTTCTGAGACAAGCAAGTAGGGCCGAAAATAGTCTAAATTCCGTTGAGCGTGTTGGCACATACATAGATTTACCATCTGAGGCTCCAGCTGTCATTGAGACCAACCGTCCGCCACCTGGATGGCCCTCATTAGGATCGATTAAATTTCAAGATGTTGTGTTACGCTATAGGCCTGAGCTTCCTCCTGTTTTGCATGGACTGTCCTTCACAATCTCGCCATGTCAGAAGGTAGGCATAGTTGGAAGGACCGGTGCAGGGAAATCTAGCATGCTCAATGCTTTATTTCGGCTAGTTGAATTGGAAAAGGGAAAAATCCTGATTGATGATTGTGATACTGGGAAGATAGGGCTGACAGATCTCCGTAAGGTTTTGAGTATTATACCACAATCACCAGTTCTTTTGTCAGGTATGCATTATCCCTATCTAGGTTCTAAACAGTTTAAGTTCCAAGTACACCCTGCTCTCTTACATTTACTTTTTTATTGTTTTCTTCTCTCTTGAGCTGGCATGCTTTAATTCCTTCGTCTGTGCTTCTTAGTAGTCTTCAGGTACTTAATCCATCCTTGTTTCCAAAAAGTTGTTACATTCATGCGTTGGATGCATATAATTCCTCTCCTATAAATGTTCATAGAAAGCCGAAACCTTGATCCCGTTTCTAGAATACTGTTTCTTGATAAAATGGTAGGACATGGAGATTTACGCTCCACTTCTGAATCTCTGATCATTGACTATCTGCTATTCTTGGTAATGTTGCAGCTCTACTCATTTCTTCAGTAACATATATGCTTATGCACTTATTTTTATTTTTTTGAAGCCAATCACTCCTTTTTCTGTCGCAATAAAAAGATATATAGCTTGGTTTTAGTGTTCAACTTATAACTCCATCGGTGAAAGATTCCACTAAAAAACTATCAACAAAAATGACTAGATGTTACTTATATCTGAACAAAGGTATTTCCAGATAGGGCTTTGAGAAATGCATGGATTTTTATTTTTTGTCTTTTATTCTTGCTCCCTCATATTGTTTTAAGAATGCGCATTTATAGCTCCAACGTAATTTAAAAGTTTGTGAAGTTTGAGTTAGTTGAAAAATGTGATTGTACTTTCATACTCAACTTCATTCTATTTGGGTAGAATCACCTAATAAGTTGCTTCCCTTTGTGGTCAACATTGAGGAGTCTGTCATCTACTGCCAAAGTATGGGCCTATTGATTTAACTATTGTTAACTTTCATATGTTTCTTTACTTAGGAATAAGGAATCACATATAACTATATAAGGCATACAGTGTAAGTTTCAAATACAAACTCTAAACTTGCACTAGGTTAGCTATGCCGTGTCCTACATGTATCAAAAATCGAAAGGGTGTCATTGACATAACAGATGTCATTTCGAGTCTATCTCTTTATAGGGAAAGTTTAAAAATCATCAAAATTAGTAAAGCCGAAGTAAGAGGGTACTACTGTGAAGAAATTGAAACCTCGAGCTAGAGGACGTAGTTTTACGATAAAAAGACCTACTTGTCATATAATATCTTTATATGAATATATGGAGACTTTCCCATGGTTAAAAAAACCTAGATGGAAGAAGAAGGATACAAAAATGATATATCATGATATGGATAGTAGTGGACTAGTGGGGGAGTATGGGACAAAAAAGAAATCCACTGTGTCAGAATGTCCATGTTGGACTGTGTCAGTATCTAGGGGGCTAATTTCAATTGTGTTGGGGAGAATAAAATCTCACAAAAATCTGGTTGATTTTTTTCGTAACTATTCTATGTGCTAAGTGGCACTCTCCCAGTAGCCTTTTCTATATGTGGGAGTTCCCCACAACTGTCTGATAGAATGACGTCAAAGTACGTTAGGAGCCTACCACCGATGCTTTTGATCCATGTTTTCTGGCTGATAATATTCTTTCATGGACTTTCTCATACGATGACAGAAAAAAGCATGCTCATTTCTAACACAGATGACTGGCATTAGTGCTGCGCATGCATATTTGTTTTTTTTGAATGTTTTTTTTTTTTTTTGAACAGCTGCACATGCATATTTGTAAAAGCAAGTACGTGGAAAAGAAGGCTGATATGCCTTAGTGTTTTGTTTGTTGGGGTTATCTAACTAATTCGTTTGTTCCTTGCTCCGAAAACACATCCCCCAACCATACATAATTATTGGCTGACCATCGTTTTCTTTGGATAGGTACTGTTCGATTTAATCTTGATCCTTTCAGTGAACACAATGACGCTGACCTTTGGGAGGCTTTAGAGCGTGCTCATCTGAAGGATGTCATCAGAAGGAATGCTTTGGGGCTTGATGCTGAGGTACAAGCTCTTTTTGCTTAATAGTTTCCAATTGTTTTTTCGAACTACTAGCTAAAGAAAAACCAGAGTACTGAAGTGTGCATAGAACAATATTTCTATCTCCTATATATAATCTTCTCTCTTTCGGGACAAATACAAATATTTGCACGACATAACTGTACTGCTATAATATACTATTACGGCTGTTCAGTCCAAGATGATGCCACTTTGGATTGTCACAGCATTCGGATTCTTTCCCATTATTTCCACTCAGCATTATGAAACTTTTGTGTGATTGGAGGCTTTGGAAACTCTGTTACACATATGCAGTCAAGTCAACATGTCAGAGTCTCAGTAAGATCATCACATGTCATTCATATTTTGGTCGAGACTTAGTATGTATGCGGATGGATATAAATCTAGTATAGGACAGACCACTGAATTTTTCAAACTGCCTCATTCAAATGAAGATTTTGGTTGTTTCACGACATAGTTTTTTATCATACAGTTAACAAGAGGCAAAAACCTGCTTGCTTCGACCTCAAGCAGTTCTCATAGCAACTTTTTTTTACACCTAAAAACAATTCGACGCTTGTAATTAAACTGCTTTTTTGTGTATTTCTGGGTGAAGTCTAATATTTGATTACATGGTACTAGCAATGCATGACCTATTCCCAAAGTTTTTTCCATCCAAGAAACAAATTATCGCAAAAAATAGGGAATTGATAGGTGTGCCCTGAAAATTTGATTTTTCTTTGTCTGTGTCAAGGTTTCAGAGGGAGGGGAGAATTTCAGTGTTGGACAGAGGCAACTCTTGAGTCTGGCTCGAGCGTTGTTACGGAGATCAAAGATTCTTGTTCTCGATGAAGCAACAGCAGCTGTTGATGTTAGAACTGACTCGCTTATCCAGAGAACCATTCGAGAAGAATTTAAATATTGCACAATGCTCATCATTGCTCATCGGCTGAATACCATTATAGACAGTGACCGGATTCTGGTGCTTGATGCTGGTCAAGTATGCCCTCACTATAGATCTTTTTGCTTATTCCTATTCCCTACTTTCTGTTCTCACCAATGGATGTCACATTTGGTGAACAAAAAGCCAATAGGAAGCCATTCGAAATCAGTAAACTGCTAACAAATTATAAGCTTAATTAGATTTCCATATATAGTAGTCTGCCATCCCTTATGTGATTCCAATTGAGGAGAGAGATAGACGGTCATAATTGAATTTGAATCCATTTCTCTCAAGATAAATATGAGTCATTGAGATGTCGGTAATATATAGTAGTCTGCCATCCCTTATGTGATTCCAATTGAGGAGAGAGATAGATGGTCGTAATTGAATTTGAATCCATTTCTCTCAAGATAAATATGAGTCATTGGGATGCCTACTGACATCCCATAAACCTTTCTTATGCATTAGTGTTATATGAATGTTGAGACCTACGAAATGAAGGGCTCAAATCGTCAAAACAAGACTGCGGCGGGTCCCATTTCTCCTCACATGAGAGTCAAGTGAGGAGGGGGATCCTGATCTGTCTTTGAGTTTGAGGTTTTTGTTTCTTCGATCTTGAAATGTCAGTAAGAAACCTTCAACATATGTTTTCAGGTCATCGAGTATGAGACCCCGGAGAAACTATTGTTGAACGAAACAAGTGCTTTCTCTAAGATGGTTCAAAGTACAGGTGCTGCAAATGCTGAATATCTACGGAGCTTGGTGATCGGGGAAGGAGGAGAGAACAAGTCTGGGCGACAAGAGAACATTCCTGTAGATGGAAGGAGGTGGTTAGCCTCTTCCCACTGGGCTGCTGCTGCGCAGTATGCTCTTGCCGTTAACCTCACTTCTTCACACATAAATCTTCAACCATGGGAAATGGGGGAGGAGAACAATATGGTAAAGAGAACGAAGGAAGCTGTCGTCACTCTCCAGGAAGTTTTAGAGGGGAAACACGACGAATGCATTGAAAGTACGTTAAACCAGTACCACGTCTCTGGAGAAAGCTGGTGGTCGACTCTCTACAGAGTTGTTGAAGGTACTTAGACTGAACACCTACATGCATATAATCGTCTTCGGGTTTTTTTAATTAAGTCTTTGCGATTCATTCCTAGATCGATGCAAGTTTATGGGCGAGGGAATCAGAGATGAACTTACTTTTCACTCGTAATTTGTTTTACATGGCATTCCTGATATGATCGGGCCCGACAGATTCTGATATGAAAATGGCATTTTCAGGTCTTGCTATGATGAGCAGATTGGCTCAGAATGGGCTTCAATCACTTGAAAATGGGTTTCAAGACAGATCATCGGAGTGGGACCGCGTCGAAATGTAGGGAGAAGATGTTAGTCTTTAATTGATTGTGTAATCTGGAATAATGCTGCCTATCCATGGTGCTTGGAGATCAGTCTGCCAATGATTATGTTCATCATCAAAGTATTAAGAACAGCTTTTTACTAGTCAAACCAGTTTCCAGTTCTAGTTTCTTGTTCTGCTATGATTAATTCTTCCTCATCTTCTCTCTCTTTTTTGCTTCATTTTTATTGGGTAGCCGCAAACTAGTTATCGGATTTTGGAATCCTATAAGTCGAAATCCTAACAACCATTATCTCCAATGATTATTTTGCGACAGGAATTTTCAGCCTTTTGCTCCAAGGGGCCGGAGTACAGGATCAGCAAAACCACCCTCGAAAGGGTGTTAAAATGTTGATCATACAGCCATTTGTAACAAGTAATCCTTCCTGGGTTTTTATTTTTGAACTGAAATCTTTCCTGGGATTTTGCTTGATAACATTTTCTGCATTGTCTGAACCTCATTTGCATCTTTGGTTCGATTTTACGGGTCTAAGAGCCTCCGTAGTGGAATAATAATCAAAAGTTGACACTATCATCTTTTGGTTATTCATTTAAAATATTATTAAGGTTAGCGTAGAGGTCCACAATGGTACAATCGAAATTAAATAACCAAAACTTGCCACATCACCTCTCCAACTTATAAAAAACTAAAAATTGTGACATAGAAATTTTTTTTAAAATAATTTTCAAACTAATAAAAATAGGTTATTAGAAAAAGAAAGAATAAAAACTTTGATTTAAAAAAAAAAGTTTCGGGAAAAAATTTAAAATAAAAACAGTTTTTGAAAATAAAATTAAAAAGAACAGTTTTTGAAAAAAAAAAGTTTTAATAAAAAAGCTGTTTTGAAATAAACTGTTTTTGCAAAAAAAAAAAAAAAAACCACGGCAAAAACAGTTTTGGGAAAAACAGTGTTAAGAAAAAATATATATTTTTTACAAAAAAAAAAACTGTTTTGAAATAAATTAAACAATTTTTGCAAAAAAATAACTACTGTTTTAAAAGTATTTTTCTTAGAAACATGTTGAAAATGAAAGAGAGTTTTTGTGTAATGATGGTATATTTGATTGAGGAAATACGGAGACAGCTAAATTTGGTTATTGACAAAAGATTGCTAGTTTTGATTATCTAAGAGCATCCACAGTGGAATAATCAAAAGTTGCCACATCATCATTTGGTTATCCATTTAAGAAATTATTAAGGTTAGCAATGTAGAGATCCACATTGGTACAATCAAAATTGAATAATCAAAACTTACCACATCTGTCACACCCCAAAATGGTAAGTGACCGGCCGTGAACCATGAGATTAATCCATGGAACACGTAGCCTAATTAGAAAATAAATTAAATGCCAAAGCTTTGAATCACTGAATAAATTTTATTCAAAACAGTATCAGCCAAAAAGGTTCAGACAAAAGCATAGGGCCAAAACATCCCACGAACCAAATAATATCAAGTGATCCACCAATAATAAAAAAGAATTCAATAACCGACAAATGTTTTAAATGCGGAAGCGATTATTAAAATAAAAGGATGAGACACCCTAAGGAGGTCAACAAAAGAAAATCCTCAATATGCCACCAGAATCCTTTCCTAACTCCCCAACTTGCCTGAAAAAGAAGTTGGAATAAATCCGTCACCTGACGAGCTCAGTGAATGGCAAAGCATGTATATTAGAATAAAGTTTTAAAACATGGATCAAAATAATTTACCATGTCAATATAAATTTGGCATACAGGTGAACAACAAAATAATCAATTAATCCAATTAACGATTCATCTGAAATAAGTCTCAATGGTGATCACAATACAACCTCCAACAACAATGGGGAACCACAACCAAAATCAATAGTACCAAGTGCCAATGAATAAATATTTCATAATTGGATCCAATATCAAATCTTAGAGTCACCACGAGTAGGCAGCCCGTGGAACTTTTCCCAAAGAACGATCCGGTCAATAACAACCGTTGAGCATTAGGGTCACCGGCCTAATCCAGTTTCTTCCCTAATGGCCAGAGTCACCCGCACACAGAGGATTAATTTCCCTGGACTTCCAAAATATGTTCCCATCGATATCCACAAAGTTCTCATCAAAAGATTATTCGAACAACAAATGGTTTCACCGATACCGTAAGGCAATTTAATATAATCAAATATAAACAAATATGTGTTTCCAATTTTAATAGTAAATTTTCCAAAACAACAATTTAAGGGACGCAGGGATGTTCGAAAGTACGTAACATGCTTAACCACTCACCTGGGTCCAAAGCTAAAGCAATCGAACAACGCAAAACGAGCCTAACCTGAATACAAAATCATATAGAAATATAATTATCAGTAACATGAGTCAACATATCAATAGCAATGAAAGACCACCTGAGAGATTATTTAACTAACCTAGTCTAATTACCCAAATCACTAGACAATTAACAACCCAAAACCCTAATTTACTATGCCTACAACAGCCACCAAAATCCATCCACGGAAACTCCATGGGTTTCTTTGCTTTCCAAGAACAATACCATGACACCACCTGTTACCCCTTTAAAATACTCACCTTTGTTCACCATTAAATCATGTCTAAAGAACATATACTCATATCAGTCTAAAACCAATATTTATTCCGAAATCAATATTGCAATTGGTAGTAAACTAAGAACTCTCCCCAATACTTTAAACAATGATGAGTACCCAATATTATAGATATTTGGTGCGACTAGTCTCATTTTATGTTGTTTTAACTGGCATTTATCTAGCTTTTATTTGATACTGTACGTAAAGTAGGTTTTTGTGTATTTCAGGTAATTCGTATAAATAAGGCGTATTTGAACACCATAGACATGCCTCAAGGGAGTCCGAGCTTTCAAGACCAAGTGGCGAAGTGCCACCGTTTTCTAATGAGCAAGATACGAAGCATCGGGTGAAGTTCGGAAGCGTCGAGTGCCAAGTTTGGAAGCTAGAGGCCATTTCTGCAGTTAACAAGGCTGTATCCATACAACCATTTTGATTGTATTGATACAGTGGCCTTATCTTTTGGACAGCTTCCAGTGTATCCATACACCGTTTTGGTTGTATCCATACAGCTCTTCTATGGAGCATTTCCAACACAGGCTTAACATCTCGGTATCCATACAACCGTTTTGGTTGTATGGATACAGATTGCTTACTGACAGCTTTTCACAGTTTTTCAACCTTCCATATTTGAAAACTTGCTACTTGTAGTAACCTTTTAAGATATTTTGAGAGAGGAAGTTGGTTTTTGTATAAATATCCCTCTCCTCTCTCCTAGGAAAGAGTAGTTAGCTTAGGATAGTCTTTTTCCATTGTTATTGCTCAAGTTTTCAAGCTTATTTTCCTTAGAACTCAAGTAAGTATTTGGTTTCATTTAATTTGTCGTGTATTAATGTTATAGCTACGGACTAGATTCTTCTTTAAATCAAGTTTATTTCCGTTTTTAT
The DNA here is from genome assembly GCF_030253575.1 of Rhododendron vialii. Classification (NCBI taxonomy): domain Eukaryota; kingdom Viridiplantae; phylum Streptophyta; class Magnoliopsida; order Ericales; family Ericaceae; genus Rhododendron; species Rhododendron vialii. The sequence continues at coordinate 14,743,281 of NC_080569.1, forward strand.
CGGTTAATCATGTTTTCCAATTCTAGCATATTTTCTAGTCTTTTCCTTATGTGTGAGTAGTTGATTAGGCTTGGCACCGGGGTGATTAATGCTTCATGACTTAAGTTAATCTTGTTTTTCTCAATCTTAGAACTTGAGGTTTGGTTTGTAAATGTGTGTGGTTCACCTTTTATATAACAAAACTTGTCGATGTTAACCTCCGGTGATCATATGCTCGCTCATATGGTCCCGTGAGCTATGTCTCGACTCGTGTTTGCCAGAAGAACCAAAAAACTTGCTCGCTTTCCATACCATGCTTCTAGTTCTTGACCTTGATATTTAGTTTGAATGCAAGTCTTGGCATTGTTAATCTCCGGTGATCATGTACTCGCTCACATGGTTTCGGGAGCTATGTAACGCCTTGTGTTAAGCTTGTTGTTCAAACTCTACATCAAGTCTAACCATTTTCATAGCTAAATCTTCCGGTTGATAGCCTATGCCGTGCGATTCAACCGTATTTTCGTTGAGAATTGTTAGATAGCTTAAGTTACGGGCGTTAGAAACTCCATTGCCTTGCCGCCTTTAATTCTTAGTCCGAACTCGTTTTTTAGTCTTTTTCATAAGGGTATTTCTCACCTTTCAAAGGAAAACTAAAAGTTGGCCGCCTAAACGCCACAAACCCTTACATCTAATCCAAACAAGCTATATTCGAACTCCCTGTGGATAGACTCGGACTTCCTCACTATACTATGCAAATCTTTAGCTGTAATCCGGTTAATAAATAATTGAATTTGACGGCCGTTTGGTAAACTTCAACGACTACCGATTTTGGAACAATCAAACAACTTCAAAATCCCACGCACAACACTAGATCGCCACGTGCCACCACAAAGCCACGTAGAGTACTCTCCAACCCAAGTTTTCCATGACCGAGCCGACCAACGGAAAAGAAAGAAACAAATTACGACTTTAGCAATTACCTTTGAAGATCTCCTTAGATTCAACTGTGGGGCTCTTTCTTTTCTTTTCTTTTTCCTCAGAACGTTAGCTCCAATGTAGAACCCTACTCAACGTATAACATATAGCTTTAAGTGATACTCTTAAAACCACCCACTACTCACGCTGCACCCTAAATTATAGCTAACTAATTAATTAGAGTTTAGGTAAGTAACTAGCAAAAATACATCTACTAATGATCAGATTCAATCTAATAAGAACTAACAGAATTACCATCAAGTACCACTGTTTTACCTAAAATCAATCTCATACTCCAAATATTACAATCATGACAACAATACCCATAGCGCTCGCAAAATAATTATTTGGAACCCAACCATAACACACATATAATAAATGGCTACGTCGTTAATTAAATAAATAAATAAAAGTTAGGCCGTAACAACATCACCTTTTTAACTTATAAAAATTTAGAAATTTTGACATAGAAAATAATTTTTTAAAAATAGTTTTCAAACTAATAAAAATAGGTTATTAGAAAAAGAGAAATTTTTTTTTTTAAACTTTGATTAAAAAAAACAGTTTTCAGGAAAAAGTTAAAAAAAACAGTTTTTGAATAGATAATGTTTTTTTTTTCAAAAGAATAGTTTTTTAAAAAAATGTTTCAATAAAAAAATGTTTTGAAATAAAACTATTTCAAAAAAATTTAGGAATAACAGTTTTAATAAAAAAAAACGTGTAAAAAAACTGTTTTTAAAGTATTTTTGTTATAAACATGTTGAAAATGGAAGAAAGAAAGTTTTTATGTAATGATGGTGTACTTGATTGAGGAAATGTAACGCCCCGATTTTTCGGGAGCAAAATAAAATAATTCTTTAGAAAAATTTTGCTAAATAAATACAATTTTTCAAAATAAAGTTTAGCTATTACAGTCACAAAATAAATTTACTGATTCAAAATATATTAACTTCAGATCTGACTCTAGGCTTGATACAAATCCGAAGCATACTCGATCTTCGTTCCTGATATTCTTTCTGTGTCGAACTGCACCATCTTTAAATATTCTCCATTGAATTCTGCGCCCTCTGGCAAATTGATCGCCGAAGCAAACGATTTGCCAGGATACAGACGTATCCGTGAGTAATAAATCACCCAGTAGATACAGACGTATCCGTGAGTAATAAATCACCCAGTAGAATAATCCAACCAAATCACCCCTCCTACTATACAACTAGCAGGTAACAAGATAATATTGAATCGAAGTAGTCAAACAAATATTTTTCACATAAGCCAGTTCATTACTATCCATTAACTTATCGTGTGATTTAAGATCTCATCCGCGAGATCTTTTCTCCCCAAACGCTAGCCATGCTCGGTCCTATGAGATCACTTCTCTTTACTGTCGCAGATACACCTAAGTTATATACCGAGTGTGCACCCCAATAACTACAATAAGGGAAAAGCTTATCATGCCTAAATCGCAATTGGGGTTCGCCTATCTTATATACCGCTTCACAAATTATTTCACAATCATCACTGGACTCCCGCCAGTTTCAATCTCATCACAAATTTCATCACATCTCAAAATCACGCCTACAGGCAATCTAAAAATAAAAATTTTCAATTCATCCATTACCTAGCATCGTTTAGGTGAATTCTATTCGCATACCACCCCATGTTTCTAGGGTCCAATCTAGCATTCAAATCAATTAGTGATGCAACATACAATTAATCAAATAATAAACAAAACAATTAGTAAGCAATGCAATCACGCAACTTTTTATGAATGGGCCGTTGCCCTTAATCTCGTATGGCCAAGATGATAATGAGTAAGAACTTTTTAAAAGAATTTAAAAAAAATATTTTTTTCTAGACTCTCATTAATTATTTCTAAGTAATTAGATTGATTAAAAACTAATTAAATACCTTAATTAGGTAAAAATATTAGAATAATTAACATGACTTTAATAAGAGTTCTAAAGGTCTTATGCAACCAGTTGAGTGTCAAAAGTTGGGTTCGGAGGGTCGCGAAATTATTTTACATGAAGACGTTAAATAAAGTGGCCGAAAGTGAAGTAAATAGATAATAAATAATTTTATAATTAAAATATGTTGAGGTTAACAAGGTTTCATCTTTAGAATGTAAGAAGTCTAAATAAAATTACTCGGGCATTAATAATATGGTTTATAAGGTCGTAAGATAATTTTGATTGGAAACACTAATAAAATAACAATAAATAGTAAATTAAACAAAAAAATATTAAATTAACAAGATATCATCTTTGAGATGCAAGGAGTTTAGAAAAAAATAATTTGGGTGTTAAAACGTTGTTTGGAAGGTCGCAAAAAATTTTCGTTTGTAAACTTTGAAAAATAACTAATAAATAATTTAATAAATAAGTAATTAAATAAAAAATATATGACCTTAACAAGTTATGATCTTTGAGGTATGAAAAATCTAAAAAAAATAGTTCGGGTGTCAAAAATGGTGTTCGAAAGGTCGCAAAACACATTCGAACCAAAACTGCCCAAACCGCAAGGTTTGACTTAGTCAACCTTGCGTTTAGACCTTCTGCCACAAGGTTGGACGCTGGGTTCGATTTTTTCATCTTTTTGCTATGGTTTTGATGCATGGGTCCGTTCAGGGTATAGGGTTAAGCATATAAACACTTAATATACTTAGAGAAGTGTTTGGATGGAATTATAATACCTCGATTGGATTGAATTGAATCAAAAACGAAACTTGAATTTTTGGAGACGGTGACTTCGATTTCTTCGATCGGGAGACCTTGGATCCGAATTGGATGATGCTTGGGGTTGGAAAAAAAGTTTGGAACTGTCAATTTGGGTTTCGGTTGGTTTTTGGACACAAACTCACTTTTCTCTCTCTCACTTTCTCTTTCTAAAACTCCATGGATTGGAGCTTGATTTTTTCCGATTTTTCTTTCTCTTCTGGACTGATGGGGCGTGGGGAGTATCGTGGTATGCCCTAGGGTCGGAGTGGTGGGATATTTATAGGAGAATTTTGAAGAGGGTGATAACATTGAATTAATAAAAAATTTATCTCTTTGGGCTTTGAGATGGACGAGATAAGGATGAATATATGGTCAGGGAGGAAGTAGAAACTGAGTAGGAGAGGGAGAGATGAAAGAAATTTGTATGTATGCATGCATGCAATTTGTAAATAAAAATAAGATAAATAGGATAAGATAATTATATTTGTATATCTATATAATAAAACACAAAGGTGTGGGCCTCCACACAAGACAAGTTGATCCAAAGGTTGAAATTGATTTGATCTAATGGTCGATGTGTGCTCTCTAACTCTCTTAAGAAAGTATCCACACTCTTACAAATATATTACAAAAATACCATCAAGTTGAGACGCTATCAAGATTCAAAGGGTAATTCCAATTTCAATTGGGATGGGTAGTGCTGTAGGCACGGACAAGTACTAGTATTTATTAAGGAAGGAATTTTTTTATTATTACGAATAATATATATATATATATATATATATATATATTAACGATATTATTAATGGTAAAAATACGGGTCGGTCATTACAGGAAATGTGAAGACAATTAAATTTGATTATTGGCAAAAATTTGATAGTTTTGATTATCCAAAGGCCAAAATTTGATGAGTTGCTAAGATGTTTTTAGGTTTTGGTTATTCCAATGTGAGCTCTTTTTGAGCAAATGTTGCTAACCTTATAAATGTTTTTGTTTTGATTATACCACTGTGGATGCTCTAATTAGATCTGGGCAACAGACACGAGACACGATAACACGACACGAACCGGACACGAAGTTAGCAGGTTAAGATTGAACATTTTTGACATGAAACACGAAAATGACACGACTCGAGAACACGAATTCTAAATGGGTTGGGTTCGGGTTGAACACGCGAGACACGAAATTGACACGATTAACACGGTTACTAATCTGTGTCACCCATTAACACAAACGTATATACATAATATATGGTATATCTGTAATTCTATATAGAGTTGGGCAACAGGCACGATAACACGACACGAACCGGACACGAAATTAACGGGTTAGGGTTAAGCATTTCTGACACGAAACACGAAAATGACACGACTCGAGAAACACGAATTCTAAATGGGTTGGGTTTGGGTTGGGTGATTTGTGACACGAACCCAACTAACACGACCCGAACACGACCTGTTACCCAGGTCTAGCTCTAATGGCCAAAATTTGATGAGTTGCTGAGATGTTACTAAGTTTGATTATTCCAATATGAGCTCTTTTTCGAACAAATGTTGCTTACCTTAGCAAGAGCATCCATAATGGAATAGCCAAAAACTTAGAGTTGCTAAAGTTAGCAATGTTTTTTCAAAAAAATGCTCACAGTGGCATAACCAAACTTAACAACCTTTTGCCAATAACCAAACTCTCTCTCTCTCTCTCTCTCTCTCTCTCTCATATTTTTAAAAAAAAGTGTTTTTTTTTTTTGCAAAAATAGTAAACTTGTTTTTATTAAATTTTTTTTTTTAAAAACTTTCTTTTCCAAAGTATTTTTTTCAAAAACTGTTTTTTTAAAACTTTTTCCGAAAAGTGTTTTTTTCAATATTTTCAAAAAATTATTTTCTATTTCTAATAACCTGTTTTTATTAGTTTGAAAACTATTTTAAAAAAATTTGTTCTATATGGTGACAATTGTTAGATTTTTATAGTTTGAAAATGTGATGTGGCAAGTTTTAATTATTCAATTTTGATTATGCCGTTGTGGACATCTACATTGTTAACCTTAATAACCTCTTAAATGGATAACCAAAAAATGATGTGATAACTTTTGATTATTCCACTGTGAATGCTCTAACAAGTAATATTTGTAATGCTAAAATGTTCTCTTCCGTAGCTTGGTTTTATTTTTCTTTTAATATTCCAATTTCCAACCATACTTGAGGATTTCATCATGAATCAAGACTTGGATAATTCTTTTGAAGAACCTAATTTAACAAAGTTTCTGCTAAATCATATCTTAGTCAGAGTAGAATTGAAAGAAAAAATAAATCCAAAAACCTCCAATCTTACAAATGATTAGGAGAATAGAGTTGAATTAAACAAAATTTGTATTTTCTAGGTATCTTTGTCTTTATTTAAAAAACTATGAGTTTCTATCATAATTTTTGAACTTTTCCGATTCCTCTCGTTGAAACGAATCAATACAAAAAGTTTGACAAACTAAAAAATGCGAAAGAACATCGGCCGGGACTTCGATTAGCCAGCCGGTACATTAATCCAATGGGATCTGTTGACCGCGTGATCGATTCAATGTGGTCCTATTCTACGTGATGGTTCACACACTGGACCTATAAATCACTGTTTGGTAGGCTGCATAAAGATCATGACATGTATACCATTTATTTTCATTTTGATGTTTTGGTATAAATCCCCGTTTGGTAGGCTGCATAAAGATCATGACATGCAGCATACCATTTATTTTATTTTGATGTTTTGATATAAATCACTGTTTGGTAGGCTGGAAACTGCTGGGAATCAACAGGGGAGCTGGGTCATGCAAGCCACTTTGGTTAGCGTGGGTGGAGCAATGTTGTTGTCCTTGTACCGTGGACATGTGCTCACGGGGGCATCCGGCATCCACTGGAACTACGTAAAAAACATTATTGGCCGGTGAAGGGAATTCAAGTACCCGAAGCAACAACTTGTTTTTGGGGCCTTTTCTCGATCGTCATAGCCAGCGCCATATCTTTGGCTAGCTGCATGGCTAATTATGCAGGTATTTAAGCACAACTTCACCTTACTTATAGAACAAACAATAACAAGATTCATCTAGTCTACAATTATATTGGCGGGCTGGATTGGAATTTGGAGATAAACTTAACTTTTGGCAATATATGCGTCCACAATTATATTGGCGGGCTGGATTGGAATTTGGAGATAGACTTAACTTTTGGCAATATATGCACAAAGTAACTGCATATATTGTAGCTGCTTTCAGAATACTATTGAGACAGTGGCCCCCCTATCAAGGATGGGATCAGGGGGGGTCTAGTGGCGGCGGCCGCCATGACAAGAATTTTAGAAAACGCAATTATTATATGTGAAAAAAAATGTATTTCCAACCTATATAGTCTCGCCACTGCTAGATTTTTTTTCTTATTTTTTATTATATATTAGTCATAAATCTATTTTTTATTTTTTTTTAAGAAATGAGACCCAAAAAAGTATTCTAAAACTAAATTCAATGGGCCAAAGTGAAATAATATAAATGATGATGTGTAATTAAGAAAAAAAACTCCACATTAATTATAACCCTAAAATAACTTAACCTAAAAAATTAAGGGAATTTAATTATAATGTCACTCCTAAAAGGGAGTTCGGTTATCAATTTGGGAAATCCATATAGGGATTTGGGGAGTGACATTATAAATTTGGAGAGTGGCATTATCTTTGTGCAGACTGATGCTATAGACTATCAATGAAGGAAGCATGGTAATGTGCACATAAATTGAATTGGGTCTCTAGGTCTACCCTCTTTGATGTCATTTAGCTTTGATTTGGGGCATAGTTCCACAGCAAAACACGTATAATGGGGCTACTGTTTAAGTGGTATTCTGAGATCAACCATTTTATACATATTGTTAAAAGTTAGGTCTGTCTCCAATCCTCCTCTGCTTATACCCCCAATGATTGGGGACTACATGGGTTCTGTTGCTGCTGTTGTTGTTGGAGTGGCATTATCGATGCCCAAAATTAAAATTAGTCTTTTTTCATACTCTATATGCAAATGAAAAACATCATTTACTATAGTTGTTATTATGTTATTTTAATTTTTTTCTGGAACCGATGACTATTAATATTGTAATGCATCTTTTTATTTTTTTAGTATATATTTCACCACTGCTAGGGTAAAATCCTAGTTCCGTCCTTGCCCCTATACCTCCAAGAAGAAAGGACCTGAAGGGACGTTTTACTTCACCCTACTTATGATTTTTGTAAAAATTAAAAGTGTCGTTCTAGCTAGGTCTTTTTTGGGACCTCTCAAAAACTTACCTATATATATTCCACAATCTATAATGTTTTTTCTATTATTTTGAAATCTTTGCTTAACAAAATCAATTGAGATCTATCAAATAATTCATATTGAAAATTTAAAATATTATAGATCAAAAGATATAAGATAATTTTTTGAGAGTTTCCAAAACGAAAGCATACACAAAAAATTTGGACGGAGGGAATAATAATGATATGTATGCAATTTGTTTTCACATCTGCAAAGTTCGATCGATCTCTTTACTCACACACACACAAATATTCCTTATGATTCACAAAATAAAGTTTGTTTCCGTTATTGAGCTTAATTTGTGATGGACTCTTCCCGTATATACAGTAGTTATAGAAGAAGGGCCAACCAGATAGGTTGGTAATTCTCAAACACCAAATTTAAATCAAATTAAAAAAATACCAACTATAATTATATATGTTTACATGCTCTTTGTTGTGTTTAATAAAACCCATAGCGCTAGCTAGCTAAGATTAAAAAGATAATTAAGACCAATTAATTATTAGTTTTACTTGACGAACATCTTGGTTACAGAGATGCAAGCAAATTATTTACAATCTCAATCGGAATTTCAAGTGATGCGTTACACGCATTTACACATTCATAATTTTCATCGATCAATTTTTCTACGCCTTTTTACACAAACTGAGTAATCAAACACTATTTAGACTGTCATTGTTGGAATTGTCTGCTATAATGATGCAATCGAGTTTTGCACTACCGTGCTAAACATAGTCCTACTCCGAAGAATAACAAAGTAATTACGTAAAACATTGTTGAGTATAAAAAAAGAAGAAATAATTGAGGTACGATAAAAATTTTGAATATTGAAATTCTAAACTCCCTTGTCCAAATTTACAATATTGGAAAAAGTACAAACCGGGGAAATGAAAATTTGATGTTCAAAACATGACATTATTGTAGAATATGTGGATGCAAGTGGATTGATTCTAAAAATCCATTTTTTTGAAACAACAAAATATTATTAAAAAACTTAATAAGAATACATCGAATGAGGGGGAGAGGGGAGGGGAATCCAATCAAAAATTGGAAAAACACCTAGGGGGACAAAACCCCAAACACCTAAGGGCCTCAAATGCCCGGAGCAAACAAATACAACTCAAATAAACCTGTGGGCAAAGCCCAAAAACAAACCGAAGGGCCAAAACTGTCCAGCTCCAACAATTAAAGCCCAAACCAAACCCTAAAAGCATATCCAAGTTTGGCCCAAATTTCTTTTAAAGGTCAGTCACTTTTGTGACTTCATTGGTCCCCACTTTGAAATCAAACGTGAAGGGTAGATTTATGATTTCACAAAGCTCGAGTGAGGCAATGTGTACTGGGAGATAGAAATATTGATTGAAGTTTTTATTTTCGGATTGGGTGGGCAAAGTCTTTAGAATCTCCTCTCCAAATATTGTGCTTGGACGTACATAGATAACCTAATTTTAAAGGGTATAAAATACAGTGATTTGTTTGGTTTATGTTTTAAAGGTTTTCTTTTATTGATTCCTGCTGGCAATAATGAGTGTGAATTATTCCGCTCCATTTACAAGCTCGACATTAATATGCCTGATGGCGTGCATAGAGAGTGGAATCATTGCATTAATTGCCGAACGTGACCTATCTGCAGGGTCACTACGTCCCAGCATCAGAGTTATTTCAACTCTTTATGCGGTACAAACTCTCCATCTTTTTATTTAATAATTATTATACATCAGTTAATTAGTTATTAATTACCTTTGGTCTTTCATTTATTTATCTGGATTTTTAGGCCAATAGGTGTGGGCTTCGTTCCAATGGGTTTTCCGTATTTGGTTCCTTGCCAAACTTGGGGATTGGGTCTCGGATGGGCATAGGATTACTTGTAGCATTGTAAATCATTTCGGTCTCGGGTTTGATGCCATCATTCTTTGTTTCTATTAATCTTTGTAACAATTTCAGAGATTAATGAAATTTTTTTGCCTTTCAAAAAAAATTATTTCAGGCAATTGTGTGAAGTGCACTTGCATATTATCTCATGTCATGGGGTATTAAAAAGAAAGACCCTCTGTTCGTCTCAGCGTTCCACCCACTCTTGCTGATCATTGCAGCGATTATCGGTTGGATGGTTCTGCAAGAGAAATTATATGTTGGGACATACGTATAAGTTCTTCTATTTCATTTTTCCCTTTGAATTCGAGCAAATAGTTTGATACATGTAGGTTGATAACAAAGAAATTTAAACTATTTGTTTCCGATGTTAAGTGTTGTAGGGTCAGTTCTGATTGTTATTGGGCTCTATGCGGTTGTGTGGGGAAAGAACAGAGAGATGGTCGAGACGAACACTGCCCACCATGATAGAGAAGAGGAGCCCGATGCAAAATGTGATAGTGGCGAAGCCAGAAGTTTAGATCGAGGGAAGCCGACTTAAGAAAAGTATTTTCATTCAGAAATGTACTCAGCATATCGTGTAACTTTTTTTAGTGCATTAATGTATTGTATATGATGTTGTTTTGTTTTTTGGTCAACAATTGCAATGCTCATGTGTTTCTATTTTCGTCTACGAAAAGAATTGAGAAATTTTTACATAAGAATGTAGAATAATTTTAATTTTTCACTAGATCAAATTAAAATTACATAAATTGTCAGAGATTTGTATACTAATATGTAAATACTAATTATACTATATATTTTTGAAATTAAATTTTGAATTCGGGTGGCCGGGGCTCCCTTGGCCCCTACATACCTCCGCCACTGAATGGTGACTTGGAAATGCCAAGATGATGGCTTCTTAAAGGGTCCATTTGCATAGAGCCAAAGTGATAGAAAATGTAAGAAAGAGAAAATACTAACACTCTTTTGTTGTTTGATTAGCATGAAATTAAAATGCAAGAAAGTGAATTTTTTGTACAACTCATTAAAGCATGAAAGTATATAGCTTCCACTTTCTTGTGAAAAACACAAGGAAATTTTATTTTCTTTTGAAAGTTGCCCCATTTTATAGCACTTTCTATTATGTTCATAACCTTTTATTTTCTATCATGATCCATGATCTATGTTAAGGGTAAGCTAGTAGTTACATTCTTTTCTTACAATATTCTTAAAAAAAATTCATTTAACCGATACATGTAAGAAAATAAAAAAAATTACACTTTATTTATTTTATTTTCTCTTATTTTTACTTTCCAGCACAAATTTCTTTTTAATTAAACAGACCCAAGAGTCTATTTGGGAAGAATTATTTAGCAAAAATCCTCCTTGTTTGGGGTTTGAATCTGACTGCTTTTTTGATTCTGAATTATGGGTTCTCCCATGTTCCCAATTAATTTGTAGTGGTTTGAATGAAAAATTATCGGTAGTATTTTTTCCTTTTTCGAAATACAACTAAACCTGTCTTTGAATTACAAATTAATCTGCTTTTCTATTGTAGTCAGAATTCATGGCTTGAGCCGATTTAGCTGATCAAGTTTTAGGGTGGTTTAATTGGATTACAAAGTAAAGTTGACTTTTTTTCCGCATTTGTTTGTTTTGTGTCAAACTTTTATGATTTTATTATTCGTTTCAATGAGAGGAATCGGAAAAATAAAAAATTATGATCGAAACCCATAATTCAAAAAACAAAAATATATAAGTAAAAAAGACAGTCTTTTTTTTTACTTATTTTATGTATATATACTTAACTTCCAGAAATTCAATCAGGTTGAATGTAAGACTCCAAATTGCTCTCTCTCTCTCTCTCCAACATTATTTTTGTATGGCACGATGTGAGATTTCGAAACCGAACACGAAACATCCTTCAGTCCAATTCCGTCTAAGGATGGTGCTCTTGGGGAAAACGACTTACAAAGAATTTGGGATGAAAATATTTGTGCTCTAATGATGAAAAATGTTTTGCATGCTTCGGAAAATATTTAACTTTCTTTTGTCTAACCAAACATCAGAAAATGGGAAAAACATTTTTCAGGAAAATATTTTACATCAAAACAAACAGAACCTTAAAAATAAGTCTAGGCTCATTCAAATGAATCCCTAACTCATGGAAATGTGTAAACAATAAATTAACAATTTACTCAAGAATTTCTGTTTATTTCGACGTAAAATATTTTATCATAAAAATTATGTCGCATGCAATGCGGATATAGAACTTCGAAGGTGATTGGAGAAATTGATGCATGGGGGCAGAGAGAAATTAAGGAGGGGAAGAGAGGAATGTCACGTGGTAGGAAATATGAGAGAGAGAGAGAGAGAGAGAGAGAGAGAGAGAGAGAGAGAGAGAGAGAGAGAGAGAATGAGAATGGGATTCAGTTCCTGCCAAGTGCTCTTGATTTGCAATGGTGGAATCATCGGTGATTCGGCAGGAAAATGACTTACCAAGATTGCAGCCGTAAATTAATTATCAGGCTCCGGGAATAGTCAAAGCCATACTCAATCGGAAAATGATGTTATCCAAACGCATTTCAAGTAATTGTAATACTGTAAAACTTGACCGGTTGGCCCCTTGGCTTTTCCGGCGATATGAACGTATTTAAGTAATTGTCGTTTTGTAAGACCACAATGAAAACGCAATTTTAACGCTGGTTTATCTGTACTACCATAACAGATGATTCATCAAAAAGAGTGGATGGTTAGAAACACGAAGATACAAAAATGATTAGTAATGGAAAATTGAAAAGTTAGCCAACTAGATATTTCTAAAAAAAAATTAATTCGAATTGGGGCTTTAGGCCAAAATCTTTTACCGCGAAAAAAGATTTTTTCATTTATGTGCTAATAAACACCAAAAACTAGGAATATACTTTTTGGGAAGATATTTTCACCACAAACAAAGAGAGCCTGCGTTCCAATTAAGGAATGAAGACAGCGTCGTTTAATATTTTTTTTTCACCGAAAAATCGACGTCCTACGAAATCTTTATCTTGCCAGTACTCCCACGAAGGGTTCTCTTTTTTCTTGGGTTCCGTTTAATTTTCAGGAATGTTATACGAGAAATTGGTTCCCAGGAAAAATGAAGTGAGGTAAAATAAAGGAAAATGAAATGTAGTTTCTTGTGTATTTTCTTGACAAGAAATTTGCAGAAAAACAAGAATTTCTTCTTTTTGGAAAGACCTAATTTGCAGGAAAGTGTTTCTCAGTAGAAAAATTAAACTTTCTTGATAAATAAATTAACAAACAGAAAGTTAAAAAAAAATAAAAAATTCTCATCATTTTTCATCTTTTCCATGCAAAGTTAACGGGGCCTTGATCTTTTGTGCACGCCCTAGGGAGAATTATTAATGGTGCAAATATTACAAAGTAGCGTCCCCTTAGTTTTTTTAAGTTTTTTCTTATTTCGTCCTTATTACAAAAATTTCGGGTTTGTTAGTTTTGCACCAAATTTCTGTGGATTATTGATTGGTCTTGACGAGATCATGAGGAATCGAAAAAGTAATTTTTTTTTACTTTTACACATAAGTATTTATAAAAATATCCAAAATAAAGCTAAAAAAGCAGGTCCTGGATATTTCAGGAAATATTTGGGAAAATTCCTAATTTTTTAATTTTTCTTGACGGAACGAACCAATAATCCACAAAAGTTTGGCATAAGACAAACAAAGCGATTTTTTTTTAATGAAGACAAATCAGAAGCCCAAAAAGCTCCCAAAAAACTAAGGAGAATAAGAACTTTTAGACGCAAGGACCGAAAGAACCATTTTCTATGAAGTAGAATGAAGGTGTTTTTTTATCCAAAAGAATGAAGGCGTTTAAGAGCTTCATTTTTAGATTTTGGTCAAAATGTATTTTGGAACTGTAGAGTGTTTGGGAAATATGTGCAGAATATATTTTACTACCGTAGTAGTGTTTGAGAGTATAATCATCAAAATAGATAATTGGATTGATATTTTACCATGTTGCCCTATATTATTTTTTATTGCATCAATAACCATTTTATACTTCTTTTTAGATATTCTCTAATTAAAATATCATTTGATCTTTCCACCTCACAAAAATAAAAAAAATTACCTTGTTTTTTCTTCATTATTTTGTTATCGAATTTAAAATAAAATAATAGAGGGCGGATGTAAAGACCCAATATTTTTTAAAATAAATAATAATAATTATCAAAACAAAAATAATAATTATTTTGTTCGAAAAATTATTTATGTCGTCACACCAATTTTATTCCCGTAATCGATCGTGCGCGCGCGTACTCGACAAATATTTTTCCTTGTGTGCGTGTGTTGATCCGGACCAATCCCATTTTTTTAAAATTGGTTCGGCTGAGAGAAGGAACAAAATCCCACCTTTTACTCCCCAATTCCCTCACCATTCGACACCACAAAATTAACCACATGATAATACCCCTTAGGTTTTACCCAAAACCCATTTAAAACCATTGCCATCTCCTCCGTTCACCACCCCCACCGAATTCCTCCACCTGGACCACCTCCGGTCATCACCATTGTTACCCAAATTATGCAACCTAGAGGGGGGGGGTGAATAGGATTGCTAGTAATAATCACCGATAAAAATTTATCTCTAACAATATATGCAAACAATAAGTATGCAATTAAAATAGAGAGATAGAGAGATAGAACCCGTTTATAGTGGTTCGGTCCGGATTTGTCCACGGTCCGGCCCTACTCCACTTCTCCTCAAGCAATTACTTGAAGGTTCCACTAATCTTTAAAAGATTACAACTTGTAAGTCTTGCGGGTGCTTACAAAAACCGAATGCCTCTAGCTTTCCCGAGGAGCTAGCACAACCGCAAGAGTTTTCTCCGAAAACCGCTCAAAAACAATAACACCCAAATTCCAACCCGAATTTGGTCTTCTAAGCTTTCAAGTGTTTGACTCAAACACTCGCTTAGGAATTACAAGTATGTGAAGAGGGTATGAAAATTATCGCTCACGACTTGTACAAATTTTCTCTCAAGAAAAATATGAAAGTGGAAGAACAATGAGAATTTTTGGCTTTGATCTTTTGAGAAATTGCTCTTGCAATAATATGGAATGTTGTAGCTTGTGTGTCTACTCATTAATGAGTTCTTGATGCCTTATATAGCCATCCATATGCTTCCTAGCCGTTGGAACTAGCCGTTGGAAACTAGCCGTTGGAACTAGCCGTTGGAACTAGCCGTTGGAAACTAGCCGTTGGAAACTAGCCGTTGGCAGAGTGGTCATCCGGGTGGTCGTCCGGTGGTTTCCGGTTGTCACGGCTTTCTGTTCAGACAGCCGGCTTGTCAGCCGGTTGGTCAACCTGTGGCTCACAATTTCATCTAAATAAATCCGTTAAAGCATGTATTGAGCTCAATAAAGTCTTTGTAAATATAAATCATGAATCCAAGAGACTTTATGCTATATTTCAAGGTCACGAAAATATTTAGTTCGGGAATCGACTTTTCGATAATTTTGTATTTGCCGAATAAAAATATCATTGAATTAATCATCAAAATAATTAATAGAGATGCATATAAATTTTCACAAATTATAATGCATACATTTTTCAACAATCTCCCCCTTTTTGATGATGACACAAAATGATAGTTTTTATGCAAGTAGGAGTTATGCCAATCTCCCCCTTAATACATGCACCAAAGCAGTTATCTATGATCAACGAGTAATAGCAATAATCAACAGATCATAGCAAGCAATTTTTTAAATCAACAGATCATAGCGAGCAATTTTTTAAATTAGCCCACAACGGACAACGGTTAAAAATGGCAAGATAGATCAATTAAAACTTGGCTTTTTCTCCCCCTGTGACATTATCAAAAAAAAACTAAAAAGAGAAAAACAATAGGGCCATGGTTCCAGCACCATGCCGCTCTTGCCCTGAAGCACTCTATCTTCGTTCATTGAGAGCTTGGCGTCTTTGATTTTCGTATTCTCGAATAATGGCTGCTACAGCGGCAGCTACAATGCCAATCCAATACCACAGAGTATCCACATTTACATTCCACCCGAACCATGGTGGTATTCTTATTGTAAGTAACGCACACAGCAGAATGAAGATAAAGAGTTGCATCCAAATGGTTTGGATAAACAACCTGAACTCTGCTCGTTCGGCATCTCTTTCGTAAAACTCAAACGGTAACCCTTGCGGTAAGTTTGCCATTGCTCGATTTGGAAGGATAGAGATTTGGAGAGATTTAGGCCGAGAGAGAAGGAGAGATAGATAGATGAAGAGATAGAGATTGTGTTGTTGAATTTATAGAGTATGAGATTGCCGAATTGTTTGAAATGCTGCGCCGAAAGAGAGATAGATGAAGAGATAGAGATAGGATAGGGGATGCGGTAGAGATGCGGCGCCGAAAGAGATAAGAATAGGGGATGCGGCCGAATTGTTTGAAATTTGAGATTGAGGATAGGGGATGCGGCGCCGATTAGGACAAGAATAGGGGAAGAAAATTGTGTTCGGACATCCGGCTGACAAATGCAGGTTAAGTCCAGAAAACGTTTAAGAGGAGTAGCATTAAAGACCATAAAACTGTTTTTCTGCATACCAAACACAGGAAAATGAAACATATGATAAAATGTTTGAAGGGTGATTTCTTTATCAAGATCATTTGTACTCTCCATCAAGTATGATATTTACGAATTCAATCAACTCAACATTGAATCCAAAAAAAAACTTTTGACATCAAGAACACAAAACTTTTTCATAAATGATTAGACATGCCGAGTTCTCGTCGAATGAAACAAAATTGTTCTTCACCAAGGGGTTTTGTGAAAATGTCCGCCAATTGCTTGTCGGTACTAATAAAGTTAAGTTCAATATCCCCTTTTTGAACATGATCTCTTATAAAATGATGTCTAACCTCAATATGTTTTGTTCGAGAATGTTGAATCGGATTCTTGGTTAAGCTAATTGCACTAGTATTATCACATTTAATAGGAATATGATCATATTGCAAATTGAAATCCTCCATTTGTTGTTTGATCCACAATATTTGGGCACAACAACTTCCGGCCGCTACATATTCCGCCTCGGCGGTAGATAGAGCTACGGAATTTTGTTTCTTGCTATGCCAAGACACTAGAGAGTGCCCTAGAAATTGGCAAGTCCCACTTGTACTTTTACGATCAACTTTGAAACCTCCAAAATCCGCATCCGAATAACCAATTAAATCAAATGCAACTCCACGTGGATAAAACAATCCTAAGTCATGAGAACCGGCAACATATTTAAAAATACGTTTAATAGCTTTTAAATGCGATTCTTTAGGACATGATTGAAATCTAGCACACATGCAGACACTAAACATTATATCAGGTCTACTTGCCGTGAGATAAAGTAATGAGCCGATCATACCTCGATACATCTTTTCATTGACGGCCTTACCATTCTCATCTTTGTCTAGCTTAGTTGATATGCTCATTGGTGTGCTCATTGGCTTTGATCCTTCCATGCCAAACTTCTTAATAAGTTCTTTCGCATACTTGGCTTGGTTGATTATGATCCCCTCATTAGTTTGCTTGATTTGAAGTCCGAGGAAGAAGTTAAGCTCCCCCATCATACTCATTTCAAACTCACCTTGCATACACTTAGCAAACTCTTTGCACATATTATCATTAGTGGCACCAAAGACAATATCATCAACATATATTTGAATAATGAGCATATCTTTACCTTTGGCTTTAATGAAAAGAGTAGTATCAATTTTTCCACGAGTAAAGCCATTGTCAAGCAAGAATGAGCTAAGTCTATCATACCATGCACGTGGTGCTTGCTTCAAACCATATAGAGCTTTTGAGAGTTTAAAAACATGATCGGGGTATACATGATCTTCAAAGCCGGGAGGTTGTTTGACATAAACTTCCTCATTTATGAACCCATTCAAAAATGCACTTTTCACATCCATTTGATAAAGCTTGAAATTTTTGAAAGATGCAAAGGCAAGTAATATGCGAATAGCCTCTAATCTAGCTACCGGTGCAAAAGTTTCTTCAAAATCAATACCTTCTCCTTGATTATAACCTTGAGCAACAAGTCTAGCTTTATTCCTAACAATATTTCCGGATTCATCTAGCTTGTTACGAAAAACCCATTTAGTACCTATAATAGAGTGATCAAGAGGCTTAGGTACTAATGCCCAAACTTTATTCCTTTCAAATTGATTTAACTCATCTTGCATGGCCAAAATCCAATTTTCATCATCTTGAGCTTCCGGAAAGTTTTTAGGCTCAATTTGAGAAACAAAAGCTTGATTTTCACAAAAATTTCTATGAGACGAGCGAGTGGTTACCCCTTTCGAAACTTCTCCAAGAATCAAGTCCTTTGGATGGTTTTGCACGAATCTCCAATCCTTGGAAAGATCTTGGTTGTCTCCCATGGCATCTTGAGGTTGATTAATAACTTCATCTTCTTTGATTTGAGAGCTTTCTACTTGAGTATCACCATCAACTTTTTCTTGAATTGTCAAGTCATGAATCTCATGTGTAATTTCTAAGTCATCATTATCAACAACATCCTTAGTAGCACAAGGATTAGATTCATCAAAGGAAACGTGAATAGATTCTTCAACAAGATTAGTGCGCTTATTATAAATTCTATATGCTTTGCTAGTAAGAGAGTAACCAATAAAGATGCCTTCATCCGATTTTGAATCAAATTTACCCAAGTCATCTTTTCCATTGTTTAATACATAACATTTACAACCGAAGGCATGAAAGTAATTAATGTTGGGTATTCTACCATTCCAAAGCTCATAAGGAGTTTTCTTGAGGATAGGCCTAATTAAAACTCGATTCAAAATATAGCATGAGGTATTAACGGCTTCCGCCCAAAAATATTTTGGCAAAGAGTTTTCACAAAGCATAGTGCGGGCCATTTCTTCCAAAGTACGATTCTTTCTCTCAACTACTCCATTTTGTTGAGGAGTACGAGGTACAGAAAAGTTATGACCAATACCATGTTCATCACAAAACTTTTCATATAAAGAATTGTCCGGTTCTTTTCCATGATCCGTACGAATGTTAGAAATAACAAATCCTTTTTCATTTTGAACTCTTCTACAAAGTTTAGTGAAATTAGGATAAGCCTCATTCTTATGAGCTAGGAACATCACCCATGTATATCTAGAGAAATCATCAACAACAACAAGACAATAATAGTTTCCACAAAGACTTGGAGAGCGAGTTGGTCCAAACAAATCCATATGAAGTAATTGCAAAGGTCTAGTAGTTGAAACAACATTTTTGGACTTAAAAGAAACCTTGGTTTGTTTTCCTTGTTGGCAAGGACCACAAAGTCTATCTTTTTCAAATTTGATTTTAGGAAGACCTTTTACCAAATTTTTTCTAGAGAGTTTTGAAATAGCATCCATACTTGCATGTCCTAGGCGCCTATGCCAAAGCCAACTATTTTCACTCAAAGCGGAAAAACATTTTATATCACAATTACTTAAATCATTGAGATTAAAAACATATACATTTTCAAGTCTTTGTCCAACGAAGAGTGTCTTGTTGCTTTTGACATTTTCAATGATACATTTGGATTTTTCAAAGATAACACGATTTCCTCTATCACATAATTGACTTATGCTAAGAAGATTGTGTTTTAAACCACTAACAAGTAAAACATCTTCAATAATAGGAGAATTACCTATATCACCGATTCCTATGATTTTGCCTTTGTTGTTGTCTCCAAATGTGACATGTCCACCATCTTTAGGTGAAAGAGAATTGAAAGCCCTCTTGTCACCGGTCATGTGTCTTGAACATCCACTATCAAGGTACCAACTACCTTCCTTGAGAGAACTTTTGAAGCATACCTACAATAGCACATCAATTCTTGACTTTTGGTACCCAAATCATCTTGGGTCCTTGAAGGTTAGCATTGATACGGTTCTTAAGAACCCAAACCTTTTTTGCATTAGAAGATGAGTATCCTTTCATAGGACATGTAGGAGAAATATGACCAATTTTACCACAATAATGACATGTCAATTTAGAATGGCTAGAAGGAGGAACATCTTTTCCAAAAAGATTTTTGTGTTGAGTGGGATTATAACCAATTCCGGCCTTGTGAAAAGAAACCATTTGTTTTCCAAGAAGAATGTCTAAACTTTCTTTTCCATTAGTGAGTTTTGAAAGAGAATTAGTTAAATCATCAATTTGTTTTTCTAAAGATTCGTTTTTGGAAGTATCATTCAAATACTCTTTTTCTTTTGCCAAAGAGGTTCTTAAACTTTCATTTTCTTCCTCCAAAATATCTTTCTCTTCAATTAAATCATCCATTTCTAGTGAGAGATCTTTAGCAACCTTTTTAAGAAATTTGTTTTTAGAAACAACCTTTTCAAATTCTACTTTCAACTCTTTATAGGCAATAAACAATTCATCAAAGGAATAGGATGAGTCGAGATCTACCTCGTTTTCTTCGATGGCCATGAAACACAAGTTAGCGACCTCTTGTTGCTCATCGTCCTCATCGGAGCTACTATCGTCACTATTGTCCCATGCGGCCATCATAGCTCTCTTTTTGTCCTTCTTTGAATATTTTTTGGCATATGGACATTCACTTTTGATGTGGCCGGGCTTCTTGCACTCGTAGCAAATGATTGGATCCTTTTTGCTACTTTCTTCTTTGCCTCCATCTTTTCTTGAAAATCCTCTACCTTTGCGAGATGCTCTATTTTTGAGGAGTTTCTTGAACGTTTTTGTGATGAGCGCCATTTCATCATCCTCACTTTCGTTGCTTGAATCCTCCTTGCTTTTTGATTTGCTTGTTGTACTTTTGAAGGCAAGATCCTTAACTTTCTTCTCTTTTTCACCCTTGAGGTTGTGATGCATTTCCTCCGTCATGAGAGATCCCATGAGCTTGTCCATCGTGTATTTTGAGAAATCTTTGGATTGTAGGATGATAGAGGTGGTAGTGTCCCAATTGGTTGGCATGGAACGGAGCACTTTCCTTGTCATTTCGGACTGACTGTAAATCTTTCCAAGAGCTTTTAAACCGTTAGTAATACTAGCAAATCTAGCAAACATTTGAGATATAGATTCATCCGGTTTCATTTTGAAGAGCTCATAGCTATGCACAAGAATATCAATTTTGGACTCCTTAACTTGACTATCTCCTTCATGTGACATTTCTAACTTATCCCATATTTCTTTAGCCGATTCACATGCGGAAACACAATCATATTCGTTGGGAGTAATAGCACAAAAAAGAAGGTTCATAGCTCTATAGTTCTTTTCTATTGAAGCCTTTTCCAAATGACTCCACTCATTATCTGATTTAGGCATAGTCTCTTCCCCAACTTTCTTAGTAGGAATAATGGGACCATTTTTGATAATTTTCCATAGATCATAATCCGTGGATTGAATAAAGATCATCATTCTATTTTTCCAATGAGAGTAATTTTCTCCGGTGAACAAGGGAGGTCTATTGGACGATTGACCTTCGATACAAGAAACATTACTAGTGGTTGCCATGGATCTTAACTCTTAGATGGTTAAATCTACAAACAAGAGCCGAGGCTCTGATACCAATTGTTACCCAAATTATGCAACCTAGAGGGGGGGGTGAATAGGATTGCTAGTAATAATCACCGATAAAAATTTATCTCTAACAATATATGCAAACAATAAGTATGCAATTAAAATAGAGAGATAGAGAGATAGAACCCGTTTATAGTGGTTCGGTCCGGATTTGTCCACGGTCCGGCCCTACTCCACTTCTCCTCAAGCAATTACTTGAAGGTTCCACTAATCTTTAAAAGATTACAACTTGTAAGTCTTGCGGGTGCTTACAAAAACCGAATGCCTCTAGCTTTCCCGAGGAGCTAGCACAACCGCAAGAGTTTTCTCCGAAAACCGCTCAAAAACAATAACACCCAAATTCCAACCCGAATTTGGTCTTCTAAGCTTTCAAGTGTTTGACTCAAACACTCGCTTAGGAATTACAAGTATGTGAAGAGGGTATGAAAATTATCGCTCACGACTTGTACAAATTTTCTCTCAAGAAAAATATGAAAGTGGAAGAACAATGAGAATTTTTGGCTTTGATCTTTTGAGAAATTGCTCTTGCAATAATATGGAATGTTGTAGCTTGTGTGTCTACTCATTAATGAGTTCTTGATGCCTTATATAGCCATCCATATGCTTCCTAGCCGTTGGAACTAGCCGTTGGAACTAGCCGTTGGAAACTAGCCGTTGGAAACTAGCCGTTGGAACTAGCCGTTGGAAACTAGCCGTTGGAACTAGCCGTTGGAAACTAGCCGTTGGAAACTAGCCGTTGGCAGAGTGGTCATCCGGGTGGTCGTCCGGTGGTTTCCGGTTGTCACGGCTTTCTGTTCAGACAGCCGGCTTGTCAGCCGGTTGGTCAACCTGTGGCTCACAATTTCATCTAAATAAATCCGTTAAAGCATGTATTGAGCTCAATAAAGTCTTTGTAAATATAAATCATGAATCCAAGAGACTTTATGCTATATTTCAAGGTCACGAAAATATTTAGTTCGGGAATCGACTTTTCGATAATTTTGTATTTGCCGAATAAAAATATCATTGAATTAATCATCAAAATAATTAATAGAGATGCATATAAATTTTCACAAATTATAATGCATACATTTTTCAACAACCATCACCACCGTAGCCACCTTCTTCTTCTCCTCTCTCCACCGCACCAGCCGGGTCACCATAGCTGTAGCACTACCACCTTCCGACTGAGCCCGCCGCCGTCGCTCCGAACTGCCACGGAACCTCTCCGAAAATCTTTTTGCCAAACGAGAATACGAGAATTTCCACCTTGTTGAAGATCTAGTGGTGCTACCCGAAGACTTAAATGAATAGCCATCGCTGTTAAGAACAACCGAGATCCAATGAGAATTTGCGCGTAGCTTCTGGTCTTTGACATCAAAAAATAAGGTTGTAATAACGAAACGGACATGTGAGAATTTTTTCCTAGCTAGTGGAACAAGAAAGACATGGATCTATATTGAATACGCAATCAAAGGCCCAAAAAAAATAACAATAGAAAAATTCTCCTTGCTGGCGGAGCGGCATACCGAAAAAAGAAAGGTTTTGGAATTATATATTATGTTCCGTATTGATTGTTTCGCGTTTATTGTATTTGAACCCGACGTCGCCGATCGAGTTCGGTCCGAGACCCACTGTTTTATTTCGGAAGTAGTAGCTACTGCATTTTGCTTGGAATATTGTGGGAATAATCATAGTTGGCCCCTAGAGTTTGATCATGTTATAAGTTCAACTTAAGAATGTTAAAATGATATTTTATGCCCCGAAACTAATTAGTCCCGGTTCTAAGTTTTATCACCTGATTAGTTGTACCGAATAATTAATTTTATTGCATGATTGTTTTATCGCACGATTAATTGTTGCTAGCCTGTTAGTATATTTCATAAAAATGTGGAATTGTGTGATATTTTATTGTATTGATAGATTGGACAAATAGGTTCTCGGGTTGGTTGCGATGTGCGGATTTAACTTGTTAGACGTGAAAAGTAGGATTAATGGAAAAGATAATAAAGTGAGAGGCTGAGATTTGGATTCTGGGTTTGGAACCCGTAGTGATGTATTGATTGGAGATTGATTGGTAGTGAATTTGTGTATTGTTGGTTTACGAAACCCTGGGTACAGCATGGTGGTGGTCGGCTCTCAGATGCTGGGACGGGACATAAGGGTGGCATTGTGCTTGCGTCACAACCCAGGCTAGATGGAGCTTGAGCATTGCCAGTGAAGTTCAACTCGGGCTAGACGGCGCTTGAGTGTTACCGGTGAAGTTTTATTCGAACTTATGGTCGCGAATGGGATACCCGAGTACATAACTTAGGTATTTTTCATCCGGATTTGGAAAAGGGTAGTCGGACCACACCAGTGGCTTGTGCCAGAGGTTAAGGGTGGGAACGGATCTGTGGATAAGATCCGAGATCTCACATAGGTTGAAGGATAGTAACGAAAGAAAAGTTAATTGTTCTCTTTTTATGTTATTCTTAATGCATTTCATTGATATATCTTATTGCTCGTAAGTTATGGGTTCGGGTGGGTTTTGGCTGCTGAGCGTCATCGCTTACGGTACTATGTTGCCCTGGTAACTCAAACGCCAGGTACTAAAGACGGAACAGAAGAGCCATTCGAGCAGACCGACTTCAACCTTGCTACAAATGGAGGCGAGGAACCTTGGTTGCCGTACGCTTAGATGCTCTGACAGTCATTTGGTCATATTTTGAAAGCTTAAATGTTTAAATTTGGAAAGTGTAATAACTTGACTCGTTTGAAAACGTTAAACTAAATTCGATATGGTTGTAATATTATGACGTATGCTTTTGGAACGTCTGACGTAGTAAATCGGATTTATCTTTTAAGAAATTGGTCTTTTAGTATTTACTTAACGTTTCCGAAATTCGAAACGTTACAGCAAAGATCAAATTGCTACATAAGATCATATAATAAACAATCATAGTACAACGGACAAAAAAAATAGATAATTTAATTCACCCTAAAGTTTTGAACGACAAGAAAAACAATTTGGTGTAACGTAGTGGTGAAACGGTACGGTGGTTATAATTTTCGCAATATGTCAAGGGCAATTGATCTTTTGACTCTTTTCATTTCCAACCAAAAAGAGAAGTAGAAGAGGAAAATGCAAAAAGCTCAGGGGTGTTTGGATGACCCCTTTTTACATTTTTTTACATTTTCAAATTTTCATTTTTGGGTTTTGGGTGTTTAGCAGGAAAAGGGAAAATGGGTTTTGGGTAAAATGGATTTTTTCTTGTTTCTAAAATAAAAGGCAGAATCTGGTAATAGGAGCTTTTCCAATTCCCATTTTTCCATTTTGGAATCCAGCCATGCCAAAAAGACAACCATACCCTCTACCTTTTGGAATAATCTCCACTTTGCCTTCGGTTTTCAAGGACCCGGGGACTAAAAACGGCACCGTTTTGGTTAAAAAAAAAAAAAATCTTACCATCAATTTGCAATCCTATATATGGAGCAGAAACGTGATTTTGAGAGCCATAGAGACAAAATTTGATTATGTCTCTTTAGAATAATATGATCAGAATAATAAGATCTTCACACCCGTTCAAACGGATTAAAAATTGGAGTACTTAATTTTTTAACCATATTTTTTAATATATAAACGGTCTCAAAAAATTAAGTGCTCAAATTTTCACTCCGTTTGAATCGGTGCAAATATCTTGTTTATTCTGATCATATTATTCTAAAGCGTCGTAATTCATTTTTATCTCTAGGGCTCTCATATTAAGTATATGTTCTTTATTTAGGATTCTGTAGAGAAAAATGTGATTATGAGAGTCTTATAAATAAAAATTAATTATGACCCTTTAGAATAATATGATAAGAATAACAAGATCTTTGCACTGATTCAAACGGAGTGAAAATTTGAGCACTTAATTTTTTTAGACCGTTTATATATTAAAAAATATGGTTAAAAAATTAAATACTCCAATTTTTAATCCGTTTGAACGGGTGTGAAGATCTTATTATTTTGATTATATTATTCTAAAGAGACATAATCAAATTTTGTCTCTATAGCTCTCATAATCACATTTATGCTCTATAGGATTGCAAATTGATGGTAAGGATTTTTTTTTAAAACCAAAACGTTGCCGTTTTTAGTCATGGTAGGGGTTGTTGTGCCATGGAGGCAACAAAGCCCGGGTCCGTTTTGGAACGTTATCTCTCAACTGATTTTCTTTCGCCTCACACCAGTTCTTCACATAATAGCAAACAATAATTGAAATAAAAAATATATAATTAAAAAAAGGGGGACACTTTCAGGTCATGTACATCCAATTTCAGAAGTAAATTTAAAAAAATTGATTAAAACATTATTTATATACATTATACACTATTATTAACAATCGGGGGCAATATAGTAAAAAATCAATCCATAATTCATTTTCATTCCATATCTTTCAAACACTACTCCTACTGCAAAATGCATTCTGCACATATCATCCAAACACTCTACCAAATACAAAATATATTCTGATCATAATCCAAAAAGGCAAAAAAGCAAAAAGTTGAAAATGAAAAATCAAAAAGTTGGCTTCCAGACACCCCCTCACTTCCCCTTCTTTTTTACTCTATAAACCCCAAAACCAAAAACTCATTCTCGCTTAACTCATTTCGGGAACATCTACCCAAACACCTAGAATTCAAAAATACGAAAATGAAAATGCAAAAAATAGCTATCCAAACACCCAAGTTCAAATAATCAGTAAAGTGATTAAATACATTTTAGGAACTAGGAAAAGCAGAAGAATCCGAATTAAATGTGCATGGTTGCAAGGCTTAATTGATTTTGCCAATTAGAAAAAGAGAGGCATGCCTGTTTGGGCGCCTCTTTTTTACGTTTTCAACCTCTCATTTTAGACTTTTGGGTGTTTGGCTGATCGTGGGGAAAAAGAGTTTTGGCAAGATGAACTCGGCTTTTGAAGTTGTGGTGCAAAAGTGGAGAAGAGGGTGAGTCGGTGGAACTTGAGAGGTCCTTTTCAACCTCTCTTTTTTGGACCAATTTTTTTAAAGACAATAATGCCCTCCACATATTTTGGTAATACCCAAATTACCACTAAGTTTGCATTATCCTCCATCTCTTCCAGATCTAGTATCCTTCATTTCATGTATAACACTTTAATTTCTTCGCAAGTCTTTTTAACTTGTGTAAGAGCATGCACAGTGGAATGATTAAAAGTTGTTGCATCATCTTTTTGTCATTCATTTAAGATGTTGTTAAAGTTAACAATATAGATGTGCACAATAGTATAATCAAAACTTGTCATATTACTTTTTCAACCTATAAAAATTTAAAAATTGTCACCATATAAAACAATTTTTTTAAAAATAGTTTTCAAACTAATAAAAATAGGTTATTAGAAATAGAAAATAATTTTTTGAAAAATTTATTTCAAAAAAACACTTTTTGGAAAAAAAAAATTTAAAAAAACCAAAAACTTCTTTTAAAAATATGAGAGAGAGAGAGAGAGAGAGAGAGAGAGAGAGAAGGTTTTTGTATAATGATGGGTGTACTTGATTGAGAATATGCGGGGACCACTAAATTTGGTTATTGATAAAAGGTTATTAGTTTTGATTATCTAATTACTAAAATTTAATGGGTTGCTACTGTGAGCACTTTTTTGAGAAAATTTTGCTAATTTTATGATTTTGGGTCTATAAATACAAATGGATATTCATCTTTGAGAGGTAGATCATTTTTCCCTAACCCTAGATCTACATCCTCCCCCTGAGATTTAACTTGATCGTCGGAGGGTCACTGGGCTACCCCAGCCCTAGTGACTTGTTGTAGGTCCAGAAACAGGAGAACGAACCAGCGGAGGGAGAACCCTAACCCAGGTCAAGGTCCCGTCAAATCGAACCCCTACAGGGATCAAAATATCAAGCCAGGGCTTCTTCAAGAACTCGTCTCCACAACTGTTTTGCTCATCGCATTATGCCATACATCTCACTAACCGGACTCATCATCTCTACGGTAGCGCGCGCTCTCTCTGTTTGTTTGCTGTTTCAATTGGTTAACATTTTTGCCGATAAAAAAAAAATGGAGTAATATTTTTCTCGTATTCGATTAATGACTGGATTTGAAACGGGCACATCAGATTTCTCTGCCACTAATACTTACAATTACTTCATCCAACCATCTAACTTTTCATTCAGATTTCCGGATAATGAAAAGTTATATGATTGGATCGAGCACCTATAGGTATCGGATTGAGATTTTTTTTACGGCAACCCTTGAAAAAATATTTTACATTTAATAAACGGCTCGGATGATTTGTGTGGGACCCGTGGTGGGCCCCACAATGAAATCTGTGTACAATCTGTGCACAGATTATATGTGTGTGTAGACTTTCTCCAAATGTAATCATTGGGATCAGATGTGGTCATATGCTCCGTAACCGTTTCCCTCCTTTCGTCATATATGACGTCACTCGAGGCGGTTACCCAAGCGTATCCGTCACGCGCTAGCTTGGAGGCCAAGCAAACCTAGGTCTATAAATGCAAAGGGATACTCATCTTTGAGAGGTAGGTCATTCTTCCCTAACCCTATAACTACATCATCCCCTTGAGATCTAACTTGATCGTCGGAGGGTCAATGGGCTACCCCAGCCCTAGTAACTTGTTGCAGGTCCAGAAGCAGGAAAACGAACCAGCGGAGGGAGAACCCTAACCCAGGTCAAGGTCCCGTCAAATCGAACTCCTACAAGGATCAAAATATCAAGCCAGGGCTTCTTCAAGAACTCGTCTCCACAACTGTTTTGCTCATCGCATTATGCCATACATCTCACTGACCGGACTCATCATCTCTACGGCAGCGCGCGCTCTCTCTGTTTGTTTGCTGTTTCAATTGGTTAACATTTTTGCCCATAAAAAAAAATGGAGTAATATTTTTCTCGTATTCGATTAATGACTGGATTTGAAATGGGCACATCAGATTTCTCTGCCACTAATACTTTCAATTACATTGGGAAAAAACACCCACAGAAACAGAATTAGTACTTCAAAAATGTCGTTGTACGCACACTGGGTATGGATACGACATCGGTACGGCAAAATCGTACCGGGTACTTTTGATATCTTTGGGTACGGCAAGGGTATTCCGTTGATACGCCTGGGATACTTTGCGTATGTGTTTTAGCCCAAATAAAATTTTGAATTTTTTGTAAATAATTATAAAATATTAGGCTTATTGTGTAATTTGTCCTCTAAATACACGTAGAGCTCAAGCCTCAAGCCACGATGACGACATAAGACGTTAATTTCAAACTAAGTAAAAGTACTTTTTTTCAAAAAAGTTAATTTCAAATATAATAAAAATAAAAAATATTTTTTTAATTTTTTTTATACCGTTTAAAAGATCTTAATGAAATCTATCAAGCAAAATTCATATTAGCAGAAAAATTATTTGCATAAATATATAATTTTTGAGCTTGAAATTACATTTTTTTTTCCAAAAAGTATTTTTTTAACAAAAGTGGAACACCACATCTCTCTTCGTTTCGCCCTCTCTCTATCTTCGTCTTTCTCTCTCTTCGTCTCTGTCTCTCTTCGTCTCTCTCTGTGTATATATGTATGTGTATATTTATGTATCTGAATGCTAGTTAAGTCAGTAGACATGTATATATGTACTTCTCTGTCTCAATTTATTTGTCCCAGATCTATTCGAACTAGATAAAAAAACTAGTTATATCTTTAAATTGGTAATAAATTTTATATCTAATATGGATCTTGTTTGATAGATCTCGATTTATTCTATAATACAATGTTTTCAAAGTCACCTAAAACATTATAAATTACAATCAATTAAAGAGTGACACGAATTTCCAAAAGTGATAATTAAATTTGGACGGAGATAGTATCTGATTGAATGCACTGTGATAATATATATACAGTCCGCATCAAGTCCGCACCCTTACGGTCCGCACCCGTCTGCACCTCCCATTTCCTGATTGAATTTCGATGATCCGAGCCGCTCAATGTGTTCAGAACGTGATTTTAAGTGTACCCGTGAGAAATCAGCAAAAAAAATGACTGGGAAAGGCTTGATCTGAGCAGTTTTTTTATGAACCGTTCAAAAAAAACTGCTCAGATCAAGCCCTTTCTGGTCATTTTTTTTGCTGATTTCACGCGAGTACTCTTAAAATCACGTTCTGATCACATTGAGTGGCTCGGATCATCGAAATTCAATCGGAAAATGTGAGAAATGGGGAGGTGCGGACCGGAGCTCCGGTCCACACCTCCTGACTTGATCTGACTGTGTGTGTGTGTGTGTGTCTATATATATATATATATATATATCCCGCCGTATCCGTACCTTACTTTGGGGGGTTTTGACTTTTCCCGTACCATATTGCGTACCGGTACCCGTGCTCCATAGCTTCTTTGATGATGCAACGCTGAAAGAAAATAGCAAATAGGAACTTGTTTTTACTCTGATTCCTTTCTCCAACTTTAAGAAGTCACAATTTGCGTGTTTAGTTGGTACAGTTACAGAATGGGGGAGGAGCTAGAAGCCGAGAAACATGTTAACTACATTTTATCCGTCGAGAAGGTCTGCACTCCTCTAATTTTCTTATTAAATTTTGGTTGTATGGAAAGAAATATTTGTAGTTTACCCCTTGTTTTCACATATTAATTAGATTTTTGGAAATTGTTTCCTCAGAAGAAGAACGATTTTGAATCTGTGGTGATGGAACACATACGGATCAATGGTGCATACTGGGGGCTGACCACTCTGGATCTTTTGGGGAAGATTGGTTCAGAGGATTCTAAGGATGTTGTTTCATGGGTCTTGGAGTGCCAACATGAATCGGGTTTGTAAATATGTCATTCTAGATTTTATCTCATTTCACATCTGATGTTCTTTCAGTTGTTATGGATAAAGTGCTAATCATTCTGAATTGTTGTTGGTTCTTGACAATTTAAATTCTACAAATTGAATTCAGCACTGGTAAAATTATTTGGAACTGGAACTAATCTTTTACCACCTTGCTATTCATATAGGTGGATTTGGTGGTAACATTGGGCATAACCCCGCATATACTGTATACCCTCAGTGCTGTACAGATTTTAGCCCTTTTTGACAAGAGAAATGTACTTGACATTGATAAGGTGTCAAACTGTATCCTTCAGCATCTAGTTTTGTTGCTGTCAGATATTTCCGTACATATTGATCCATTTTCTCAATCATATTACCATTAGTTCGTATAAACTATAACTTTTGTTCGAGATACCATATACAGTTGATATATTTAGCACATGTTTCATATATAGTTGTTCTCCTGTTATTGGTAGAAGTCCTACGCTAATATGTGAAATATGTAAAGGTAACAAGTACGTAAAAGGGCTCTTCTTTAAATGTTTCAACATCGACTAGATGGAGTATTATCGAAGTGTTAAGCAATGGTAAGAGCAATTTTGCCTCCAGAAACTTTTTGTTATACCTGAAATTCAAATCAGATATTGTTGGGCTGCAGAATGAAGATGGATCTTTTTCAGGGGACATGTGGGGTGAAGTTGATACACGGTATGTCATTTGTATAACTTCCTTGTTTCCTCTGCATGATAATTTATCTTGAAATTCTCATTTATTTGGGTGGAAAATTATTAACTAGAATAGGTCTTTTGTAGGTTCTCTTACATTGCTATATGTTCTCTTGCATTATTGCACCGTTTGGATAAAATCAATGTGGAAAAAGCTGTAAAGTACGTTGTGAGTTGCAAGAATCTGGATGGTGGATTTGGATGCACACCAGGTGCTGAATCTCATGCAGGGCAAAGTATGTTGCACATATTACACATTATGTTTTATGCGGTATTCTTTTTTCTGATTTTTGGGAGTAACTCAAGTTGCTTATCCTTCAAACTGTGAGTTTGTCCCATTTCTAGATAGCTCAACTTTCGTGAGTGCTCTCCAATTTCCAAAACGAGAAATGCACCGCAGCAAATTCCTAAATACAGAGTTTTCTTATAGATTTCATTTTGCACTGTTGAAATTCTTGTTAATAATTAGCCAAGATAGAAGCATACATCTTCTGTGAGTTCACAAAATCAAACTGAAAGCTCTCCTTACTAGTAGCCTTTTTAAGGATAGGCATTCTAGCTTGTGAATGAAGAAACTGTTTCCTTAGAACGTCCTTCTATTTTTCTCCTTCATTCGTTTTCTATGACTCTTTTTATTGCTCTCCATTCGCACTCTCAAGGCCATCCCCTTGAGTTTTTGGGTGTGGTCACTTTTATAAAATTACCCGGTTCGAAAACACGATAAGTTTTATCTTTTCTGCTGTAATTATTAGAATATTCTTTGGTGTTTCTTTCTCTTCCTTTTCTTTTATTCTTTTAATAAAGACCACCTTCTATGGAGTGAGTCATCAAAAAGATGTTTGTTACCCTCCTTAATGCAGCCACAAGTATTTCATTGAGAATTGCGTACTTAAGTAATGTCAACATGAAATTCATGGGGAACTTCTAGAAGTCCAGATTCTCCAGAACTCGTAATGCTTGCACTGATTTGGTTGCCAAACTTTACATATGCCTTTAGCCTCTCTTCACAGGAATAGGGTAATACAATTGGTTGTCATGGAAGCCAACCTTCCCTAATAAGGTATGCCTAGAGGGCTGACCAAACTTTCTTTTCTGAGGATAAGTTCGAAAAGGTGGGAAGTTTGTGGGAATAATCTCTCTTATTTTCTTTGGTTTGGATTTCACTGACTCCCTCTTTAAGGGGATCCAACTGTTTTTTATAAGTAGGGATTGGCAGCATTTTGTGACAAGTATTTCTGTTCTCTTATGTTTTTTTTCATTTTCTTTAGGGGACATTTTGTCCCTGCTTTTATCTCTTGGACCAGCTTTTATTGTACTCGAGAAAGATCTTTGTTGCTCATCAAGAAACAAAAGGGAGATGAACTTTGCCATCGCTTAGAAGCCTTAGAACTAATTTTTCCCTGAATCATTCAGAGTGCACCGGCTGCTAGTCTGTATAAGCTGATAGGCTGCACTTACCATCAGATTGTCTGTAAAAGAAGCCCAAGATTATGGAATTATTGATCTTATTATATCGATGCTATCCAATAGTTGAAGCGTCCAATCTATTTGCGTAGGGCTTAGACTTTGTTAATTGCAGATAGATTCTGATATTGATAGCTGTCCAAAATCGCTTCTGTTTGGGGATGATCTTTCAGTTGACTAAGTAATCACTCTGACAGTTAATCTGTTAGAAATCCTCAATCAAGAATATGAATATCTCTTTAAAATTATATTCAGTGAGCTAATATCACTTTGGTTTATCAGTTATGTGTATGGTTTGTAAAATGTTTATACCGACTCTACACATTAATTTCACTGCCAGTATGGCCATTATAACTGCAGTTTTCTGCTGTGTGGCTGCTCTTGCGATAACTGGTTCTCTACATCAAATTGATAAGGACCTCCTTGGGTGGTGGTTATGTGAGCGGCAAGATAAATCTGGAGGTCTAAACGGACGTCCGGAGAAGCTTCCAGATGTTGGTTATCAGTTTTCCCAACTGAGATTTTGTTTAAATCTGTAAATTAAATGTTCCTGATGATCAAATTGCACAGGTCTGCTACTCTTGGTGGGTTCTTTCTAGCTTGATCATGATAGACAGAGTTCATTGGATTGACAAGGAAAAGCTTGTTATATATATCTTGGACTGTCAGGTTGCTTTTGAATCTAGTGAGCCACTTCCAGTCCTGGAAAATTTCATAATTACCTACCTGTGTTCTTGAGTGTTGTTTACTGTTATTTGTGGTTTTACCTGATATGTTGCTGTTACATGTCATAAATGCAGGATAAGGAGAAGGCAGGCATTTCTGATCGTCCAAATGATGCTGTTGATGTTTTTCATACGTATTTCGGAGTTGCTGGTATGTTTTCTTTTTCTTTTAAGGCAAAATCAGTTTCTGGTATGCAACAGTTGGATTTCTTGTCCTCCAATTTTTAGTCTATTTCCCGGTTTAATTCTTGTTTGGGGGAGAAAGCTTATTGTTCTCTTTACGTGGGCATTTTATTATCTGCTGATGTAGTTAATTATTTGTTATCAATTTTCATGTCAACCCCTTGTTATGTTTAAGAGTTTCTTGAGGCCATTTTGTTAATTGGGATTTCCTAGAATAAAATCCGAGATGGTACTGCCTTCAAATGTTTCTTCTGGGTCACAAATCGAGCTAGCATCGGATTGGTTGCCATTTAAACTGCCACGTTTGTAGTTTCTATCTCCCTCAGGTGCTTTTGGTTGGAGGGAATTGAGTGTCGGAGGTGGGAGCCTTGTGCTCTGTGTACTACTTTTCTTAATGGGCCTCCCGTCTTCCTAAAAGTTGTTCAACATAATTCATACTATTTCCCAATCCTCTTTTGACTAAGAGGGACACTTCACATGTTTTAAGGTTCCAGTCTCAGCCCACCATGAAGTAAACAATTCCACTGGAAAAAAAATAAAAAAAAAAATCACAAGGTTTAGAGTGAATTTGATCCCTTCCTCGTGAAAGATGAGTAGGTGGCTGAGCCAAATATGAGATTCGTATGAAGATTACTTTCCGATTTTAAGTTAGGATCTTGATTATGTCCAAGAGGTCCATGGAATTTCTACTCATGAGTTCCTGTGTTGCTTATCATGGTTCAACTTTCCACTAGGCTTACTGCTTGTGGTTATTACTTACTATCTAATTTCACTGGACTGGAACCAAACTCCATTTATGTCGCGACTTTTTAAGATTCCCTAACTCACTGATATTGTTCTGTTTGTTCATTATGCAGGTCTCTCACTTCTTGAATATCCAGGATTGAAAGCCATAGATCCAGCTTATGCTTTACCTGTTGATGTCGTAAACTGGATTTTCTTCGGCAGATTGGTCACCCAATTGATGAAATCTTTGTTGCCACTGTCATCATTTTTTTTTTTTGGGTTTAGGACATGATAAGTAACACAATTTTTTCCTTGGATGGGTATCTATAGATCTAAATTGTTGAACACCTTACATCAAGATTATTTTTGAGGGCTTATTTTTTGCTGGGTTTCTTGTTTGTCGAAAATAGAAGAGATCTAATTTCCAAAATATAGACCGATCTATGTTGGCCTAATGCTTCAGGGAACTACCTGTTTCGTAATGATTTGTTTTCTTCATTGTTTGGTGTTTCGGAGAACACATAAATAATGTAAGGTCATTGATAATGTCACTCCTCAAATTTATAATCAATTTCATATTGATAATGCTACTCCCCAAATTGATAACCGCACTTCCTTTGGGAATGGCATCATAAATTTGCGGAGTGGCATTATAAATTCCCTAATGCGAAGGTTGGAAACACTCATCGGCCTTGGAAACACTCATCAGTGGGTTTTGAATGAGGTTTTTGAGAGTAATGAGTGAAGAGTGACATATAGAGAAAATTTATTGAAGACCGTGCTCAGGGGTTCCGAGACCCCAAAACGAACAAGGTTTATTGTTCCCGCTCTTTGTGCAAAATAAAATTTTCCAAAACTTGGACCACATCTTTTAGTGTTTCTTTGTTAAAAAGTGGGTTGTTTTCAAGGGGGAGAAACTGGAACAATAATTCTAACACCACACTTTATTTACACACCCATTCATACACTTACACTCATGGGGCCCATATACATTGGGTGTGTAGTGTGTGCGGACTTCACCCCTTATTATGAATGTGGGTGTGTAAATGAGTGTGGTGGTAGAATGACTTAAACTGAAATACATTAGTCGCATGTGTGTTTTCTGGATAACAAAAACGGGAAACCAAACCAAACACGAAAGCTCCGGTTCCTTGGCAAAATATAGAGAGGTCCACAAGGTAATCTTATCTTGGAAACATCAGAGTAGTTTCTGAATCAGGTGAACTCATTTCAACCTAGAACACACCCGAATATTAGTAGAACTCATTTTTTAGTCAGGTGAACCCACCCGAATAATTTTCAAATCAATTTTAGACTGAGTTGGGATAGAGCGATCATTGGTAGAACCCACCCGAATAATTTTCATAATAAATGCAAATTTCTCGAGTTAAGTTCAAACTGAACTTCAATACAGTAGTGTATTTCAAAAGATGTTCAAGCTCGAATTGTTCATATAATTTAACCAATCTTGAACGATTTCTTATCGAGAAAAATACACATTGAGCTTAACTAGTTCATTCACTTTATACTCTTATTTCGGTAATCACATATTTAAGTACCTTGCAAATATCCTCTTACAAAAAAAAAAAAAAAAGGGTCCTAACCGCGAGAAGTGCAAGAAAAAAATTGTGGACTCAAAATGGTCATAATAGAAGGAAAAATAAGAAACAAAACAAGGGAAGAAAAGAAAAAAAGAGTCGGCTTCACTCATGGACTCGAGAGAACTTAAGGGGTTTGTAGAGCCCACTAAAAGTCGTAATTTGATGATTGGATTGTCTATGTTTTAATCTTGATGTGCAAGTTTTTGTTTAAATAAATCAGTTTAATCATACAAATATTACAGTATGTCTGTCTATCTCATTGAATCAAAATCCCTTTAAAAATATATGGTCATAAATCTTAACCGTCTAATTTTGTATAAATAAAGACTCCAAACAATATCTCACTCGGATAATCTACTTATAAAACTTTGCTAAAAATTTAAGGCTTTTTTTTTTTTTTAAACAAAGGAAACCCCATTGAAGTTAAATTCATAAAATATAAATTGCGGTAAATTCCACTGCCCCCCAAATTCCCCAACTCCATTATTTCAAGAACCGGCAAAAGAAAAGTGGCTTCCTCTCATGGGGAGGGAAAAAATCCACAATGCCTCTAAACGGCGCGTGGACTTTTCATGTCATACATTAGTAGTAGTACTAATTTTGATTACACATAGTTAAGTTTAAAGCACTTTAATGACTTCTTAATCAAAGAAGACATCCCCCCTCTCTCTCTCCTAATTCACGTAATTGCTCTCTCTCTCCTAATTCACGAAATTGCTCTCTCCTAATTCACGTAATTGCTCTCTCTCTCTCTCTCTCTCTCTCCTAATTCACGTAATTGCTCTCTATTTTCAATTCTCCCATTATATTTGCGCTCTCAAACGCCCCCCAACCCCCCCTCTCTCTCTCTCTCCCTCCCTCCCTCTCTCTCTCTCTCTCTCTCTCTCTCTCTGCCCAAAATCCTCCCCCCCTGTCTCTCTCTATATAAAAATACTACACAAAACAGGAGTATCTCGCATTTCAAATCTTGGTCTTCTGAGATCTCTCAACCAGCAATCTCCGGACTCAAATTTGGATCTATAGATCCGATTAAGGTTTTCAGCAAAGAAAGAAATGGATAATGGGGAGATTGAGGGTTCAGACGACAACGAATTCGCGTCGTCGTCGTCGTCTAAAGGCGTTGGTCTCGGAGTAGGAAGGAAGTACCGTCCGGTCGTTGCTCACGACACCGATCGCGCCGTCCTCGAGATGTCCTCTCTCGATCCATCTTCTTTCCCTAAGTAACCCCCCAATCTCTCTCTCTAGAACCTTTATTTCCCTATCTGGGTTTATCATTGTGTACCGTATTATTGATTTTGTTTGTGAAAAACTATTCCTTTGGTTATTGCAAAGCCTTTTTGGATCTCCAACGGTTGCTTATTGCTTATCAATTCGACCAGTACGCGAAACTAACTTGTATAAGAGTTCAATTTTGCCTATCATGGGTTGTTTCCTATTAATAACTAGAAAATGCTGAGCTCAACGTTTAGGGCAGTTTGCCAATAATAAAAAAAAAAACGTTGAGGGCAGTGGATAATCTATAAAATGTATACAGACATCGGAGAAAAGTCTATTGAAATTCAAACTTATTTGCAATTATATTTTATGCACCATCTAGTGGGTGTTGGTTTGCAAGACCCTAATAAGAAATAAGGATCGAGACACTACGGGGTTGGCTTGGTGGTCTTGGCCTAGGACTTACGGGTCTGCTCCCTCCTACGGTCAACTCTTGGGGCCACCTCACTCACACATAAGCGTGTGAGCGCAAGCTGGCCGAGACATCCTACATTATCAAAAAAAAGAAAAAGGATCAAGACACCAATAAGCTGTGCAGTAGTTGAGCTCTTGCCTTCCTTGTCAGATGTAAAGGTTCTAGCCAACTGGGTTGCATTCAAGCTAGGCTTAATGTTACCATGTAAAAGGTTTTCTCTTCTATCCAAGGCCTGTAAGAACATCCCTCTCCTTTTTCTGAAGTGGGTGTTCCTCATCAACGGGGCTATTTTACCGAGTTTCTTAGAGGGAGTTGTCTCGCGCCCCTAGGCATTCTCCACCTACCCACTTGTGTTGGTTTCAGGTATAGGTACCCTTTTGTTGAAGGTCGTTCGAGCTTGGTGTCAGCTTATATGGCCTTAATTAGAAAGAATAGTTCAGATAAAGGTATGTTTGTGAAAATGTGCAGTTTTGTGCACATGTTGTTTGAACTTCAGCAAATGCATGATTTTGGACTTCTGCTGTTATGCAAAGGAAACCATGTAGTGTTATGGACATGTTATAATTTGGAAAATCCTTGATTTTGCAATGTTGCTCTTTATGGATTGTTTTGTTCATTTATTTACTGATGATGCAGGAAAATTAAAGTAAGCACGCAGCCAAACTTGGGTTCTGATTCAACCGAAAGGTCGTTGCCAACTCATGTTGGAGCCAATGGTTCTCAGAGGGAATCTAAATTGGAATTGTTTGGGTTTGATTCACTTGTGAATATTTTAGGCCTTAAGAGGTATGTGTTACTTGATTCATTTCTATGCCTCAACTTTCCTTTTTCCCTCTCCAACGAAATATTTTTGATTTATTTTCAACTTTGAGCAAGCTCTTTGTTCACTTGATAAAGGTCATTGCCGTCTTACTTTGTTTTTTCAATATCTGGCGGGTTTAGGATGTCTTTTCTGCATGTATGGTATTTACTCATGCAGAATTTATTTATCATTTCTCTAAATCTTGAAATTATGCTCATGAGGCTCCTTTATTTCAGTATGACAGGGGAGCAGATTCCAGCGCCTTCTAGTCCCAGAGATGGTGAGGATGTTTCTACAACTCTTGAGCGTCCAAAGGTACCTAATTGTTGTAAGCATTGTTAGCACATGATCCCTGAATCTTCCCTTGCCTTTGTGTTATAGTAGTATTTTGAAGAAGTGGTATTACTCTAGGGTTATGAATGTGTGGTAGGCTGGTAATGATGCTACAATCTATTGTTATTAATAGTTGCTTCTACATGTTCTGTGAAATATATTTCTTGGTGAAATTACGTAATCATAGTCTCTTATCTAGAGGAACTCTTCTATCTTCACGTCGAGTCAGTGTCTTACAATATTAAGCGTGGTAATGTGCACATAAATTGATTTGGGTCTCTAGGTCAGCCCTCTTTGATGCCTTTCGGCTTTGATTTGGGGGCATGGTTCCACAGCAAAACGCTCCTTTAGCTCATTGGTTCTTGGAGGTATAGGGGGGCCACTGTTCCAGTTGTATTTTGAGAGCAGCCACTTTGTGCATATATTGCCAAAGGTTAGGTCTCTCTCCAATCCTCCCCCGCCCATACCCTCAATGATTGGGGATTAGATGGATTCTGTTGTTGTTACTCTTGCTCAGTATGAAATATGAAACTAATGTTAGTTCAAAATGAAACCATACCAAACCAAACATTGGGTCCCGATCATTTGGGGTCGGCTTTTATCAAGGGCTGCATGCTCAGTTGAATAAACGAAGGGTAGTCGGATAATTTGCAAAATATCCCGTAAAACTGTCCTTCAATTTTTGAATAGCTTAACCAAACTATCAGGGTATCATGAAGTAGTTAGTTCTTGGCAAAATGCATCAACATCCAGTGCAATCTTAGTACAGTTTCAACTGTCTGTCGAAGTATCGAATCTTGCTCCTTGGATTTCTATATTTCTTTTTTTTTACCCCAGTGAAGTGGAATAGTGAAACTTTTCATCTTGGTTTAATCGGTGTAATCACTGTATTCACTTGTAACTCTTCCGTGTTCACTATTATGTCACTTCTTCCCCATTATGTACCGCTGACAAGACAAATTGATTGGTGGAAAATAAAATTTGGAAATATCGATTATTTGAGCTATATCAACCATGAGGCGATGTAGGACGGTTTAAGACACTTTGAGTATTGCCGCCGACAACAAGAATCGTGGTGATTTTGGGTGGGGAAATAAGAATACTACTTGGGTAAGTGCGCAAAGAAGAATAAAGAAAGAATGAGAAGAAGGAGAAGAAGAAGAAGAAGAAGAGAGAAAGAGTGCTGCACGCTCGCAAGGGTTAGGTGATTTCTGCAAGGTCCACAGCCCCAAATACAATGACCGCAGCCTCGATATTCAAATTTTGAAATCAACTCCGTGTCTCCCCACAAAATTAAAGGTTACATCCCAATTTGTAATCCCTGGAACAGAGTCTTCTGATTATTAGAAGTGTAAATGAAATGAAACTAATAAATGAACCTGCGCAGCTGTTATATACAATTGTTTATAGATGTTTTTCATGCAAAAGCAACCTCTTATCCATTACTTGACATAAAACATGTGCCATTTTTTAGGCTTGAAGGTTGACATATTGGTCATGGTTTTACTATAATTTCTAAATCTTCCTTTGTGATTGTAGGGATTGGGCCATACTTCATTCATAATGCATTTTCACGCATCTTACCTGTCTTGATGATGCAGATTACTGGTGTCAAATCAGGGACAATGATGGGGGTGTTTGTTCCATGCTTGCAAAACATTTTGGGAATCATCTACTACATTCGATTTTCCTGGTAAACTTAAGAATGACAGATGCTTGTTTTGTTGGCTTTGCAATTATCCTATTTTAAACCAATATCGTGGGGCCTGCCTCTGCTAATATGTTTCTTATTGGGCTTATTAAATATCTGTAGTTGAGGCCTTTTACTATACATATTGTGTCAGATGTGTCTTGCTGGGATATATGCTGGATAAGTTACAAAACTTTATTTTGAGTTCGTGTATATGACAGTTTTGCATGCTGTCTCAGTAACTTTCCTGTCTTTTCTCACGTTAGGTGCTTTCGTGTTCTTTCTTTGGGTGTGGAAGGGGGGGAGTTAATTGGAGATAGTTTGAGCCATTTACTTTTCTGTTTCTGTGGAAATTGCAGGATTGTTGGAATGGGGGGGATCGGTGAATCATTATTGCTAGTCGCCTTTTGTGGTGCCTGTACTTTTCTGACTTCAATTTCATTGAGTGCCATTGCAACAAATGGTGCAATGAAGGTAAGATGGATAGTTGTTCTTCCTATATGTTTAGGTGGAATTTACTAAGTTAATGTAAGAAATGGAACTCTGGGTCTTCCAGCACTAATAGTCAGTTATGTTTTGGAGCACTGGAGGTGTTTTGGGTTGCATTAATTAGATTTGGTTGGTATCAAAATGTCGAAGTGGCATCCTTTTTGCATTCGAGAGAAAATTAGGTTTGCATCTTTTGTTTATTATGCAGTTTATAGGTCAAACGTGTCAAGTTCTGGAGCTATTTTTCCTTGTACTAATATCGGTTTTCTCACTCTTGTTTAGGAATCAATAACTCTGCTGAGCTATGCTTTAGTGTGTTGCAATACCATGTGCATAAAATCATCCTCTTGGAGACTACTTTATTCGAGTTTGATTTGAGACAGTAATTAGTAAAACAGTTATATGCATTATTGTTTAAAGAAGCTTTTGCTGTTATATAACAAAAGATTTGTCAATGTTAATGATAACAATATTCTCTGAATGTTTTACTTGATAGTTACACGATATGTCAGCCTATTCTTAAGTTTTGTTAATCTTTGAAGGATGATTTTCTCTGATCTTTTCTCATTCTGGAAGTTGTGTCAATTGTGGTTACTTGTCCAACATAAAAGGCTAATTGGTTCTTTCCATGTAGTCTAGCAGTGGAAATTTTCTAATTCACTTTCTTGATCCATCTACTGTCCGTCCAGGGTGGGGGACCTTATTATCTCATTGGTCGAGCCTTGGGTCCGGAGGTTGGAGTCAGCATAGGGTTATGTTTTTTTCTTGGGAATGCAGTAGCTGGAGCTCTGTGAGTGTTTATTGTTACCTTATTCGTTATGGCATGCTATTTTTTGCGGTTGAGGTCTATGAGGCTGATGGAGATGTGACAATTTTGTCTACTGTGGTCCTTGTATTCTGTTTACTTATGCTTTCAGTTATGTGTTGGGAGCTGTAGAGACTTTTCTAAAAGCTGTGCCAAGTGCTGGGATTTTCAGAGGTAATGGTAACGTCTTTGAGAAAACTCAGGAGTGATGTTTCAGTCTTGTTGTTCATGAATCTTTGTTGTAAGTCATACTGATCCTTTCTGGCTTTCTGCATTTGATGAGTCCCTGTGGAGCTTGTCAACCAGATAGTGGGTTTGTCTAGTTTTACATTTGTTCTGCAAGCAGTTAAATTTGAGTTTCATGAAATTTCTAGCATATCCCCTCTATAGTGATTTCGTTTTTGCGTTTCTTGAACTTGGTTATGGGGTACATTGATATTCTTGTCTTGTTTTTTCCAAAGATCGTTTATTACGTTTGTGAGAGTCTTGGACCCCGTTCGTTTAAGGGTTTTGGATTTTGGATTCTAATCATTACCTTATTTTCCTCCAATCATTACTCTCATTTTTCTCTCTATCTTTCTCCAATCATTAGCCCTATTTTCAATCATTATTCTATTTTTTTCTACACTCATTACCTATAAATCCAAATCCAAAATCCCAAAACGAACGGGGTCGTGTTGTTACAATGGTTTATTTATAACTTTCTATGCGTTTGTGAGAGGCTGGTCTTGTCTTAGTGGTTGGTTGATCGTAGTTGTGCCTTTATAGTCCAAATATTTCGATTGTGCGATGTTAAATGATTTTTCGTTCTATTATTTTTGCAGAAACTTTAACAAACGTTAATGCCACGGGAGTTGCAGAGCCTATCCCAAGCCCAAGTTTACATGATCTGCAAGTTTATGGGATTGTTGTGACAATCATTATATGCTTTATTGTGTTTGGTGGCGTGAAGATGATAAATCGGGTTGCACCTGCCTTTCTTATACCCGTTTTACTCTCTATCTTCTGCATTTTTATTGGTATTGCTGCAGCAAAGAAGGATCATCCCGCATGTGAGTGTGTTATACCCATTTTGTTCCTCTCTTTTCCTTTCTAAGGTGCATGTTGTCTAGACCACAGAATTGTATACGCTAATCTAGCCTCTCATACTCAGTGTTTGTGCATTTCAAAAAAAAATAGTCAGTGTTTGTGGGCATTATGGTTAAAGAAACGTTAGGGCAATGCACCCTCTCTCAAAAAGAATTGGAAATGGGAAAACTTAAAAAGATGAAAACGGAATCCTACCTACCCATATCCCCAGACAACCCGAGTTTATTTTCTTGCCATTCCAGCTTAAAAAACGTATCTATTTCATTTTGAATCCTTAACCTACCAAGTCTTAATTGACTGAACCACCGTAGCGTTGGGGGCCTTTCTTGTGAGCAGTTCTATAAAATCATTGACCTGTGATCACTGTTGGCTAGAGCAATAGAACCTAACTTCTGGCTTTTAGCTCAAACTATGAATATTCTGGTTACCTTTGCTCTCAGAAAATTAATCCAAAAGTGTATCTTACACAAATTTTCTAGGAAAATAAGCTACACAGGTAGAGGGCTAAGTGTGTTGGAAACTAGAAAGTGATGTAGTTTTTCGCATGAGGTCAAATGTTTTCAGCAGATACTCAGAATAACAAGAAGAAGGATTAAAATGTACTATTTGTGTGCTTCTTTACTTATT
The DNA here is from genome assembly GCF_030253575.1 of Rhododendron vialii. Lineage (NCBI taxonomy): Eukaryota > Viridiplantae > Streptophyta > Magnoliopsida > Ericales > Ericaceae > Rhododendron > Rhododendron vialii. The sequence continues at coordinate 14,786,500 of NC_080569.1, forward strand.
GCTGCAGTCCTTCTTTCTCTGTATCCAAGTTTTTCTTGCGTTGTGCCCGTACCATTATGGGTGTTCAAAGTTTGTGTTGAATTCCCCCTATGGGTGATGGTGGGTTGCTGCTGGCTACCATTGCTTGGTTGAGTTGCGTAAAACAACAATGATTGACTCATTACTTCGGCTCTATTAATACGTGTTATGTTCCTTTCAGTACTAACTGCTAATATGTAGAGTATTGGTCCTATCTTAAGCAAATGGTACTTCTAAAAAGTAAAATGAAAAAATTTGTCAATGAAATGTTAATTTTCATGGGCAGTTCGATTTGTATTTTATATTTGGCTTCGTGATTGGTGTCCTCTTTTTTTATCATCGTGATTCGTGTCCTTCACTGCTTTTATTCAAAGCAAATGCCGTTGTACTGTCCCGCACAGTATTAGGAACATATGGTTCGCAGGACTCTCGTTAATCTTCACCCTGTACAACTGACCTAGCATTTTTGGGGAATTGATAGAGTTCACTAACTTCTCTTGCAATGCTTGATACAGCTGGAATCACAGGCTTGAGTTTGCAAACTTTCAAAGATAACTGGAGTTCAGATTATCAAAGGACAAACAGTGCTGGAATTCCTGATCCTGCAGGAAAAACAGATTGGAATTATAAGTAAGTTTCATAAATCTTGATGCTTGTGACAAATGGTGTTGGCTTGTTATTGGATTCATAATAACTTGCGTTGGCTTGTTTGAGTTGGTTCATCATAGATATGTTATTTTTCTTGACGAGTCGTTCGATAAGTGTTGGATGTATATCTATTGCTTATTGCGTGTTTTCTTACCGGATTTGTATCTTTCTTATCGATAAGTGTTACATCTCTGTGCATAATCAATCTTTGCCTTCTTGCTCTACTTGATGTTGCCAAAACTCATCGCCCAAAATTATGCGTTCATCTAGATGTTCTAGTTATTTTGTGAGGTTTTTGTGGGCTCTTATATGGTAAAGCTTGTTAGAGGTGAGGATGTGATGAAGTGGATGAGTGGCAAGGGTAGATTCTCAGTTTGACATTTATCATCTTGTTTAGGAACTACACCATTCCCACACATGGAACGGTGGAAGCCTATTTGAAGTTGCTGGTTGCCTTGTAGGTTTCTTCCTGTGTGTGGACAGCAGAGCCAGTAGCTGGAGGAGTATTTCCTCCCAATCAGTTTTGCATGTAGGAAGGTAGAGGAGATTGTTAGTCACTTCGATCTTGATTGCATGGGTTTAGATGGGTTAGTTGGGAATTGAGAGCAATTTGCTAGCATTTTGAGACTTTGTGCTTGATACGTGGAGACAATGAAGCCCAAAAAGAAGACAAATGACAAATCTTATCCCACTACCTATCTCTTCGAACCTTCCTAAAAAATCTGGCTCCCCAACCGAATCGTCCAAAACGGAGCACAAAAATAGGTAAATCCATACTAGAGCTTTCTTAGTGGTTTCAAATCCCCTGTAGGCAATCATCAACATATGAAGGCAAGAAGTAGGAGCCATGAATCCATCTCCCCTACTAAGCGATCTTTTCGATAAAGCCATTACTAAAGGGCAATGGACTGCATAAATCATGGACAATTTACTCGCCTCCAGAATGCTTCCTACTAATTGTGAGGCCAGAAGATCATCCACCTTTGGGGATGCCAGAGTCAAATTTAAATCAACATCCCAAACTAATTCTTCCCATCTGATAGATAGCCCTAATAAACAGGGGATGTCGTCCATTCTAGGGATGTTATACCTCTGGGAACAGGGATTTACTTCGGTCTAAGATGGTACATTAGGATCTTTCTCTTCTTTCTATTGTTAGTCAAGGGAACAATCCGTTAAAGAGGCTGCGGCTGTTATTGGTTTGGTCATAGCCTCAAACTAAAAGTCTCCCATGGCGGTCGGTTCCTGAGCACACAAACCAAAGCTTGAGTGAGAGTCGTGAGACTAACAATACACACCCTTATGGAACCAAAGGCAACTTTGCCTCTTTTTCCGAATCATATCATTCTGATTGAGTTTCTTGTGTGGAATAGAACATGCAAACACTTGTACTTTAAGAGGCACAGCATCGTTTCAATCAACAAGGAGCAAAAGAAAGTAACCCATGGATTGTAATGATTTTACCAAAGAAAGATTTGCAAGAATAAGGCTGATGAATGGTGGATGAATCGTCCACTCTTTTAAGTGGTTACATGACCTGATTATAGGTAATATAGAAACCAACTCATTTTTCTTGTGATGGAGATTCTTAAAGAAATCAAGATTCCATGAAATTTGAGCCCCAAATAAATTGAGGCATTATGGAGAAAGAGACGAGCCAAACTAAATAAACCAAGAGTAAAGAAGACCCAGGGATGGCTTTGTACCAAAAATTTCCTTATTGACCATGTGAGAACTCCTTGCAAAATTTGTTTAGGTAAATATTTCTAGCGCTAGTCCCTCTTTGCTTTTTTTTTTGGAAGGAAAAAACATCCCAGTTTTTTGTCCTAGAAAGATTCAAACCTAGGATTATCTCCACTGTTAGCAGTAGGCGCTTAAAACTGCAGGGATACTTGGAACGTCACAATTGGCTCACCTACCCTAGCATATCCTTTATATTGAGTCACAGTATTGCCCTACGTGGTTTCAACGGCATGGAATCGAGGGAGATTTTAAAATGCCAGTCGTGGCATTGATATATAAGGGAACAATGGGCAAAAGTTTATCAGAATCTTCCTTCTTGTTTGTTTATTCCTTTCATTCTGAAGGTTTTATAACTTACTAATAGCTGGAGTAGTTGTCTATTGTATTCAGCTGTTATGTTGCCAATTGTATTCCTAAGTGGCTAATCTGTTGAAGTTTTTTAACCATATATAACTAGTTCCTACAATTGGATTTGCCATGAGATTGTTTTGTTTTTGGCTATTCTGACTCGTATAATTTTTTCCTTAATTGTCAGTGCCTTGGTTGGTCTCTTTTTTCCTGCTGTGACGGGCATTATGGCAGGTTCTAATCGATCTGCCTCTCTGAAAGATACTCAGCGTTCTATACCTATTGGAACACTGGCTGCAACTCTCACTACTTCTGGGTTATATATAGTTTCTGTTTTGTTATTTGGAGCTCTAGCAACCAGAGAGAAGCTTTTAACAGACAGGTATTCCTTTTGTTTGGTTTATTAAATTGTTGCCTCAAGACAGGCCAGGTAGCTCATTAATCTATGTCTGATTGTAGCATGTATGTGCCTTAGAACTTTGGTGTCCGTTGCTTAAACTCTTTCCATTTGGACACTCTCTTTGTGTTATTTGATGACGAGCGTTCCTTCACTTAGTTATTTTGGTATCGTGTTGGGGTGAGGGTTCAAGTTTAAGACCTCCATTTCAAATCAACTCTAGTCAAATATTGGGGAGGCTGCCTGTTGGCTGCTGGGGTGTATCCCTTTGGATATTGAAATTGTTTGTTAAACCATGATTTGGCAATACGGTTGAAGATAAGTTGCAAAAGAGGCTATGGTCGTTTGGTCACATACACCAAGGTCCTATGGATGCAACAGTAAGAACTGAAACTCTGAATGGAAATTACAGGTAGGGGAAGGCCTAAATTGAGATAAGGTGTTGTGTAAAAACTAAAAAAAGGATATGGATTTAGTGTAAAAACTAAAACAAGGATATGGGTTAAGTAATCGTAATTGATTGTATATCATTGACAGAGCCGAGTGGAGAAAACAGTTTATGTAGCCAATGCCAATTGTTTCAGACTGAGGCTTAGTTTGAATTCGTTTCCGTAGTAAGACCTATAAACTGTCTTTTCTATTATCGGAGAACTGAGGTTAGGAGGTATGATAATATGATATGAACAGTGGTGATGACCTATAAACTATATGACTGACTCTCTTCTGGCTTCTTTCGATAAAGACTTTGGAGTGGAATTTTCGCAAAAGCAAGTATTTCATTACCTAGACACAATGTTGCTAGTTTACATTGAAAGCGCAGATTCGTCTGAGTCCTGAGCTATATGTATATTGTATAATATCTTCTTCGTTGAAGTTTAGAATTTCTCGTGTTGGGATCTTTCTACTATACAGTGTTTAGGTTTAGTCACTGGTTTCGGTAGTGACTGTTTAACAAAGAAAATTTGTTCATGCATAATTCATGTTAGGAAGGATTGTAGATGATACTTTGGGAATACTGAATGTATGGAGATTCAGTGTTGAGTTGCTGTCAATGCTGTTGATCTCAGATGGAAAGGATGGATGTTTGAACTGATCACAAAAAAAAAAAAAAAAAAAGGATGGTTGTTTGAAGTTCGGTTGATTCACTTGTCATTTTAGGGCATAACTGTACTACTTTTGCAGGCTACTAACAGCTACAGTCGCATGGCCTTTCCCATTAATTGTGTACGTTGGAATTATTCTTTCAACACTTGGTGCTGCACTTCAGAGCATGACAGGGGCCCCGCGTCTGCTTGCAGCAATAGCCAATGATGACATCCTCCCTGTTCTCAACTACTTCAAGGTTGCCGATGGGAGTGAACCTCATATTGCCACGCTCTTTACTGCCTTCATCTGCATTGGGTGTGTCATAATTGGGAATTTAGATCTTATCACACCGACCGTAACTATGTTTTTCCTTCTCTGTTATACCGGTGTGAATTTGTCTTGCTTCCTTCTAGATCTTTTAGATGCTCCCAGCTGGCGTCCTCGGTGGAAATTTCACCACTGGAGCCTTTCTCTTATTGGGGCATCACTTTGTATAGGTATGCTTCTTTTTTCTTTTTCTTTTTTTGAACAGCAAAGATAGTAATATTTCATTAATAATGCTTTCTTGTCATCTGGTTCACACATTTAGCCTCATCGCTTTGTTTAATTTTATTGGATTTGGCAGATTAAATTATTTTTTTGAAATTGGAATTACTTGAAGGAACGGGAAAAAGATAATTAAGTGAAGAGGAAAATTGTTCTCCTTGGGTTTGATGTCCTCTGCCAAATTTAAACATCTATACATGATACTGATAACAAGTCACAGAAGTGAGAAGGAGAAATGTTATTAAGGACTTGAAATATCATTCGCACTAACGTTCGTTTTTTCTTTTTCGTCCATGGAATCCAGCCTTCAAATGATCATTTCCTTGGCATTTTCTTCCCCTCACCACCCCCTCATAGCTTTTAGTTGTTTTGAATCTGCTGGTCTGTTGAATTTTTTAGCGATCTTGAAGAGGTTTGGGTTTCTTTTTCGAAAAAATACAAGTGGACTGTATGAAGGACTTAATCGTTATACACTATGGCCCATTGTTTTATCTTGTGACTGATGCCCTATATGGGTATGCATTTCAGGCGTGGTTGTGCATCTGTCATTTTGTGCATTTCTCAAGAATATTCAGCTGCTGTTTTTTTTTTCCCTCTCTTGCAGTGATTATGTTCTTGATTTCATGGTCTTTCACTGTGGTCTCTCTAGCCCTAGCTAGTCTAATATACTATTACGTAAGCATTAAGGGAAAAGCTGGAGACTGGGGTGATGGTTTCAAAAGTGCATATTTTCAACTAGCACTGCGTAGTCTGCGATCATTAGGAGGTGCGTATACCTATCCTGAAACCATAGTATGTTATCTTGATAATTGCTTAGGTATCAAAGCTGTGGTATGGTGCTAGTTTTTCTTGTATCTTTCTTATGGAAGCATCTTTCCCAGATTGGTTGTTTTGCCATCATTAGCTCTTAATAGGTCAGGCTTTTGTACATTTTCTGGTGATTGACTTAATAAAATCTGTATTGTGTGCATCCATTAGATTAGGCCTAAGACAAATGGGTTGTCAACACTCAGTAGTAGAAGTTATATACAGACATTTTGTCAAAACATACGGGTGAAAATTCAAGGAGGGAGGTTACAGATTTTTCATGTTTTGTTTAAACTATCATGTGAAGTAGGGCCTAGTAACACCACCTGCCTTGCATGACTTATTATCCTCTCAACCTTTAATATCAGGGGTCAACTCCACCCTTCTTGTCTGCAGTAAATTACAGTCTTAGAGAAGTAAGCTTCAAAGTAAGCTGATTGGGGCCTGAGCTTAAGAAAATAGTTCGAGTTGAGCTCGGGCAACTCTTGGCTTGGCTCACCTGTGGACGATTTACCGATGTTTGCAGTTTTTTCCTTTCTCCTTTTTTGGATTTTGCTGGGCTTTTTGTTTCCTGATTGGAATGAATAGAACGAGGATCAAATGAACATGGAATAAGTTAAAATTACATGCTTCACCCATTCTTAATTTCTTGGAAAACTACCAACTCTAGTTTTTTTCTCCTCTCTCTTCCTCTCTGGCCTCTAATTTTTCGATCTCCTACATGTGCATAAAATATGTTAACTTACGTGTCACATATCTATTCTTGTTTTTGTTAACCTCTATGCAGCAAACCAAGTCCACCCAAAAAATTGGTACCCTATTCCCCTCGTATTCTGCCGCCCCTGGGGCAAGCTACCAGAGAATGTACCATGCCATCCCAAGCTCGCCGACTTTGCCAACTGCATGAAGAAAAAAGGCCGCGGAATGTCCATCTTCGTTTCGATACTCGACGGAGATTACTATGAATGTGCCGAAGATGCCAAGGCTGCATGCAAGCAGCTTAGTACATATATCGACTACAAACGGTGTGAAGGTGTAGCAGAGATTGTCGTGGCCCCCAATATGTCTGACGGATTCCGCGGAATCGTCCAAACTATGGGCCTCGGAAATCTCAAGCCGAATATCGTGGTGATGCGGTACCCCGAAATTTGGCGTCGCGAAAACCTAATCGAAATCCCCGCCACCTTTGTAGGGATAATAAACGACTGCATTGTTGCTAACAAGGCAGTTGTTATCGTCAAGGGACTCGACGAGTGGCCGAATGAGTATCAGAGACAGTACGGAACCATTGATTTGTATTGGATAGTGAGGGACGGAGGTCTAATGCTTTTGCTCTCCCAACTCCTTCTTACTAAGGAGAGCTTTGAGAGTTGTAAGATTCAAGTTTTTTGCATTGCCGAGGAGGATTCCGACGCGGAGGAGCTAAAGGCTGACGTCAAGAAGTTCCTTTACGATCTTAGGATGCAGGCTGAAGTGTTTGTTGTATCGATGAAGACGTGGGATGTCCATGTGGAGGGTGGGCCCCAACAGGACGAATCAGTGGAGGCGTTCACTGGGGCCCAGCGGCGAATCTCTAGTTACTTGTTAGGGATGAAGGAGAAAGCAGAGAGAGAAAAGACGCCTCTGATGGCCGATGGGAAGGCAGTAGTTGTCAACGAGCAACAGGTGGAGAAATTCCTGTACACCACCTTGAAGCTGAACTCGACGATATTAAGGTACTCAAGAATGGCGGCGGTTGTGCTTGTGAGTCTACCGCCTCCTCCTGTAAACCACCCTGCGTATTTTTACATGGAGTACATGGATTTGTTGGTGGAAAATGTGCCTAGGCTTTTAATGGTTCGAGGGTATCGGAGAGATGTCGTCACCTTGTTCACATAGTTGCTCGCTAGATTGATTTCGTCATCATCAGACGGTAATTTTGGCTAATTTTTCTAATGCTTTTCTTGTTCATATGTCCTCTTTTAATGGTTGTATTTTAAATTTTTGATTCATTCTTTCGTCAAGATGTTACAGTGAATGGGTTGTTGGAAATTTTGAAAAAATTTAACGAGTCTTTTGGGTCGTACATTTTTTAGGTTAAATTTTCCATTGCTAGGTTGATTCCAATTTCTTTTTTTTTCAAAGTTGTATTTGTTGGAGAACAAGGGGTACTCGAGAACTTGATGGATTATGATAGAGTCTTCTACAGTTATTTTCTAACGAAAAATATAGAAATAAATTAAGCTTATATAGTTATTGGGACACAAGGCTCAGCTTGATTTGATTTGGTTATCTTATTGATGTGTGGGCTGTATTTACTTTGATTGTCGGGAGTGCTGGCTGTGCGAAGACATTTTTTTTAGGGAGATTTAGTGGGAGGTCCACTATAAGAATTTCCTAAAGCCTCAGGTCCACTGTAATTTTACAACATAGACAGTCCACACGCGTCTCATAAAGACAAAAATACCCGTTTACTCTGTAGGAGGGACGCTACTCTTCTCAAACCGATCAATCGGAGAAGATGCGACTCCTCCGACTACTCACGACTACTCTGACTACTCCGTATCTACCATTCTCTCTCTACTGTTACACTTCCCTAAAATTGGTTTTCCAGGGCTTCTTGTTTTCAGGTAAACCCTCCCTAATCAGATCTCGGTCTGTATTACTAATTACGCACACACACATGCACAAGTAAAGTGTGCATAGGATTTCCAAATCTTGTCAAAATATAAGTTTCGTTTTTGTTTTTTCTTGGAAATCTGGTTTGATAATTCATGGATGCATATCTAGTGACTGCTCACTAGATTTGTAGGTTCGAATTGTGTAGGGTTTCAAAATATTTAGTGACTGGTCACTAGATTTGTTCTATAGTTCGAAATAGCTTTTGTGGCTTTGTTCGAAATAGTTTTATGAAGTTTAGAGTCGCTCACTAACTTTGTACACCATGTGTTTGTCGAAATTCCTAATAGAAGAATTTTGCAAAAAACTAGTGACACTTCACTAGATGTAACCTCGTGAGTTAGAGTAATGATTGTGAACATCCACTGGATTTGGATTTACAAAAAACGGCACTTTTCAAAAAACAAAAAACTAGTGAAACGACACTTGGTAATAGGTTTATGTCCTGTTTGAGAAAACGCGTAATGGTACCACTTCAAACTTGTATGGATTTTTGGCTGCTTTTATTGGTATGTTTAAAGCTGTTTTTGGGGAATGCATGAAACTTAGTGAGCATTCACTAATTCCTTTAGTGCAGATTTTGTTGTTAACTCATCATCAATTAGTTTGTTATTTAGTGGCTGCTCACTAGATTTGTTCAAACGACACTTGGTAAAAGGTTTATGTCCTGTTTGAGAAAACACGTAATGGTACCATAGCTGATAATTAGGACAAACCAGAATCTTCAAACTTGTATGGATTTTTGGCTACTTTTATTGATATGCATAAGCTGTTTTGGGGAATGCATGAAACTTACTTGTTTGATAACTTAAATTCAGCACTTAAAACTGAATCAATTAAATAATAAGTGATTCAGTAGATTTGATAACTACATTTTATATTGCTTAACAAATTAAGTACCACTTAAAATATAGGCTAAAAAGTTGAAAAAAATTAAGTAGCTTTGAGCTACTTAATTCTGGCTGAATTTTTGTGTACTTACACTCAACAATCATACCACCACCTCCACCACCACCACCACCACTTCCACCACAACTATCATCACTACACCACCACCGCTCCTACCACCACCACCACTACATCACTTCCACCACCTACACCACTCCACCACCACCACCACCACTCCACCACCATCGCCACTACACCACCACCACCACTCCCACGTACCACTCCACCACACCACACCACACCACCACCACCACCACCATCGCCACTACACCACCACCACCACTCCCACGTACCACTCCACCACACCACACCACACCACCACCACTCCCACGTACCACTCCACCACACCACACCACACCACCACCACCACCACTCCCACGTACCACTCCACCACACCACCACCACTCTACCACCTCCGCCACCACCACTCCACCACCTCCACCACCACCACCTCCACCACTCCTCCACCATTATCATAAGTATATTATGACTGTTAGTAAATTAAAAAAGAATTGGAACAAAATTAATTCATCATTTTTTTAATTTAGTACTTAATATATTTATCAAACAGCTTTTCAGCTTAAAAATTTTAGCTTTCAGTACTTAATTTTTCAGCTTTCAGTTATAATTTTATCAAACAGCCCCTAATAAGTGAGCATTCACTTATTCCTTTTGTGCAGATTTTGTTGTTAACTCATCAATTAGTTTGTTAGTTCTGTTGTTCAAAATATACTAAGTGTTCTAATTGCAGAATGGTGGAAACACAATCAAGTCAACCTAGTGAACCTTTAAGGTACGAGTTTAGACAAAGATCGAGCAAAACAATGGCAGAAGAGGACAGCCCAATTGAGGAAACATCCTCAAAGAGTAGAGTTGCGAAGAAAAGCCCTCCTCCAAAAACTCCTCCACAGAAGAGAGGTGCACAAAAAGGGCCTACAAAGAAGAGACTTATACAAACCACCAAAAGCCCTCAAAAGAAAAAACGTGCAAAAGCTCCAACAAAATACTTCCAATATCGATCAAACCATCGACCCTTCTTCGAGTTGATTGATAAGAAGACATTCTTAACTGGACAAATTGAAGCATTGAAGAAGACACCATTTTGGTTGCTCTTCGATGCCTTTATATCAAAGAAGGTCCGGTACAACAAGATTCGGAAGAGTGATTGGGCCATTCGCAACATCATCAAGACCTGTTCTAGGGATGAAAAAAAATTCAAAATTGGGGGATGTTCGATCCCTCTAACTGATCGAGACATTAGCTTAATAAACTTATCTAATGAACTTATTATTAAGACAAATAACCGTATAAAAACAATATACTAATAGTCTTCCCATTAAAAAGGAAAAAGTACTCATTCACTTATTAAAAACATACCACTTTTTTTTTTTTTTGGGTGTGTAAATAGCAGAGCACACTGTCTCAAAAAGTTATTAAATGTTCACTAAATATAACCTCGTGCATATTCACTAACTTTCATACGAGAACTACGGAGGTTTTTTTTTCTAGTGAGTATTCACTAAGTTTCAAAAGCAAAGCTAAAAGTTAGAACACTAACTTTCATCCATAGCCAAAAATAGCTTACACATACAGATATTGGAATGAGTTAGTTTTTGTTGATTAGTATAGTAGGTTTATGCAATTTTTGTAAAAATAAAAGTAGTGAACCCTCACTAGTTTTAATATATAAGTACACCTCACAAAAGTAGTGATACCTCACTAGTTTTAATAAACAAAAGTAGTGAGATTGTGATCCATGACACCCTTCAATATCAAAAAAATGCAAATTAAAAGTTCGTAAAGTTTCACTAGTTTTTTAAAAAGTGTTTTATGGTCAAATCTAGAGGATGCTCACTAGTTTTTATAACAAGTGTTACTTTCCAAAATACCTTGTGAATGCCCACGAGATATTATCTAAACTGGAGATATTATCTAAACTGTCATTAGTTTTTTTGAAAAGTGTTTTTTGCTCAAATCTAGAGAATGTTCACTAGTTTTCAAATCTAGTGTTTTTTTTGTAATGTTCACTAGTTAGTGAAGTTTCACTAGTTTTTTAAAAAGTGTTTTATGCTCAAATCTAGAGGATGATAACTAGTTTTTATAACAAGTGTAGTTTCCAAAATACCTTGTGAATGCCCACGAAATATTATCTAGTGAACTATCACTAGTTATTTTTTTGAAAAGTATTATTTTTGCTCAAATCTAGAGAATGTTCACTAGGTTTCATAGTGCCGATTTTTGTAAAGTTTTCGGTGTCCAAATCCGGTGGATGTTCAGTAATTTTCGGTATCCAAACTAGTTAGGTATCTGACAACCACTGCTTAGTGCAGTTGGTCAGTCATTGCCTCTCCTTTGTGGAAGATCTTGGGTTCGAGCCCCACAGAGGGCAGGCCCTTTTGGGGACCAGGGCTATGGATAGCTTCTGGTCTCCCCGTGCTAACTCTAATACCCCCACTAACCTCCGCTGATGTATATCGCCGTGGCAAAAAAAAAAACTAGTTAGGTATCACTACTTTCAATAACAATAGTAGAAAGCATACATGCATAGAAATGGTTATGAACTGAATATTCATGAGATTTCAAGCTTTGTATTCAGCTATCAACTACAAAATGGTATCAAACTATAATAGAATTATTCTAGTGAGAATTCACGAGGTTTTAAGACATGAATATTGAAGCCGAATAGTTGGTGATTTTTTTATAAATGCACAAAAATAAATGACTAGTATCATCACCAAGCAACTATATACAAGGAGGTTTGGATCAGTCAGATCAACTAGTCCTCTTTTGTATATTGGTTCTTCTATTAGGAGTTTCGACGAACACATGGTGTGCAAAGTTCTTTAGTAAACTAGTGAACTCCATAGCTCCCAAAAGGGAACTTCTCTCTCTCTCCATGGACTTCGTACCTCCTCCTCCCCTACCGGCGACTGCAACTTTCCGGCAACGACTCTAAGGAGCTCATTGATGCAGATGAGAGTTTCCCCGTTGACAGTTGTCGCCATGGAGGCTGAGATTTCCGGATCTAGATCGAGGGGAGAGAGGGAGACACGATGATGGTCTCTCGCCATTGCCGGCTATCGTGCATCATCACCGGTGATGGCCTAATTTGTAGAGAGAGAAAGTGGGATGTCGTGGGGTAAAAGTGATTTTTTCGGCAGTTTTTTTACTGCGCCGGGTGACTGGGCCCGGCCAGGCGAGGAAGGGCAGGAGAGGTTGGCGGCATGGTGGTGGTGGTGCGGTGATTGTGGCCGTTGGTGGATCGTGGCATTCAGGTTTTGACAATGAAGATGACAATGAGAAGATGTGTATTCTGCAAGTGAGACTATTTTTGTCCCATTGAAAATAAATAGTGGACCTTGGGCATTGGAAACTACAACAAATGGACACGATGTGATTTTAAGGGTACCCGCGAGAAATCAGCAAAAAAAAATGACCGGAAAGGCTTCATCCGAGAAGTTTTTGTTTGTTTTTTATCGAACAGTTCAAATAAAAACTGATCGAATGAAGCCCTTCTTGGTCAATTTTTTTGCTGATTCCCTGAGAGTACTATTAAAATCACGTTCTGAACACATTGAGCGGCTCGGATCATCGTAATTCGAATGGAAAATGGGAGAAATGGAGAGGTCCTTATTTTAATCTCCTTATTTGAAAATGACTATGTATATATATATATATGATCCTAACTGGGCTTGATTCAAAACACTATAATGGACCTTGAACCAATTCTTTATTTTTATTTTTTATGCATAGCAGCCAATCTGCATTTTTGGTACTAGGCGGGGATAGGATATTCTTCAGGATCTGACAAACGGATAATTACATTGATTATCTGTAATCGGATTTTAATTCTTTCGGGTCAGATTCGGATTGGATATGGCCTATTAATAGACGTATATGGTTGTATCCATTTTATCTCAGTAATACGTAAAAGTGACTTTGTTTTTTAAGGTGGCGCTCGTGCTATAGAGAGCTACCTACAACACTTCGTTCCATTAAAAATGCAAAAAAGAAAATTTCTAACACCCTACTCCATTTGCCAGGCAATTCCATTATTTTTCTAGGGGCATTTTCGTACTCCTGGTTTCCTCTTCGAAGTGAAGCTTATTTCTATTTCTATTTCATCAATTTTGGACTGTTTTCCAATCAAATAGGTCCTAAGATTATCACCACAACAAAGGTTTTAGGGAAAATGACGGCCAATGACGTGTTTTAATAATTAATACCCGCCAAGGACATTTTCAGCATTAACAAATGTTCTTAGCTTGTCCTTGACAAGTATTAATTATCAAAACACGTCCTAGGCCGTCATTTTCCCAAGGTTTTATTGTGACCCTTGAAATAATGTTTGCAGCCCAAATGTTTTTTTGGTAGAAAAGAGTTGTTTTGAAAATAGTTTCTGTAACGCCCCGATTTTTCAAGGAATTTCGGAAGTATTAACTCAAAAATACACTAAATTTTACAAACTATTAGGCCCCTGTTTATCCTTATACAAAAATTACAATTTCAAAATAATACAAAAATCTATGTACATTTACTTAATAAAAGCAACTCCAGAGCGACTCTAATTTTGACACGAATTCCAAGCAACGTTGGCCAAGACTCCGTTCCAGGGGTCCCACCTGTATCAACTGCTCCACTGTGGAATCCTGCACACTCTGGCAAATTGAACGCCGAAGCAAACGATTTGCCAGGATACAAACGTATCCTGAGTGATAATTCACTAAGTAGAAATCTTAAAACCCAATACCACAATATGCAGATCAACAATATAATAATTCATAATACACCGAAGATACAAAATAATAACACATCGTCTTTTTCTTTACTATCCATCATCTTACATGTAATCTAAGGATTCTCTCCGCGAGATCCTTTCCTCCCACATCCACTAACTACAATCGTCTCATGGGTCCACCCTTCCTCTTGCTTGTCCTGCACCAGGGTCCTAGGTGAGCACATCTAAGTTATGTACCGAGTATGTTCTCACTTAAGACCATAACAGGAGGATTGAGTCATCCCATGACGTATCGTACATTAGGGTCGGACATCCACTACCCCACGCTAACTATAACCGTCTCATGGGACCCATTCTCTTTCTCCAAGAGAAACTTCCCATGACATATCATACATTAACGTCTCACTAACTATAACCGTCTCATGGGACCCATTCTCTTCCTCGAAGAGAAACTTTCCATGACGTATCATATGTTAGTGTCACAACACCGGGCCCCTCAGGTAACCCATTTCAACACAGGGCCCCATAGGTTACCCTTGCCATCACCATGGCTCAAATCACAATCCACACAATCACACTTCCAACACTTTATCAATTTCCATTTACTTAACATCGTCTACATGAGTCACTACTCGTAACCACCCAGGGAACCTATTTGTCCAATCTACAGCCACAACAAAATATCACACGGTTCAACATTTCAACTAAAAGTACTAACAACACATAACCATGCGATAAAATTAATCATGTCATAGAATTTATCATGCGAGTAACAAAATAATATTCAGTCAAACAATTAATTACTGCACTTAAAATTAAGTCTATTTCTCTCATTTAGAAATTTTATAAAACATTTTTACTATTTATACATTTTCTTTAACTCTCATACTATTTATAGATTTTACAAACTAATTTTTTTTTATTGAAAAAAATACTTATTGCAAAATTTAGTATTTACTAACTATATTAAATATTAATATGAAATTTTTATAACAACAAAATTATGAGAGGCTATTCAAGTCAATATTTATTAGAGTTAAAGATTAACTAATATATAATCTAAAATATTTCTTGTTTACAATCTAAATAATTTTTACTAGTAAAATATTCTTGTGAATATTTCAAAAATATTTATCTACCCCAATAATTTATTAAACACGTAAACGTCCACCCAAATACAAATCAATAATGCATCATCAATAATAATTTCACAATCAAACACTTGTTAAACGATCATAAATCTTCACAGGGTATAACACTAATCATTCTAGCACAACCGAACTGAATTTTAATATAAACAGGACTAAAAATAAACTAACAATTTAACAGCAGATCATCATCTTCAATAAACTTTAAATCTAAGTCTAAACTCCATTAAAATGCAGATTAAGGTTTCGAGTTTCTGGAAAACTACCTCAAACGCGATTCTAAGTTCGGATAAGTGTTGTACGGTGTCCGTAGATCGCCATGGTGGTTTTGAAATCTCGGGGCAGCGTCCGGCGGCACTCTGATAGGGTCCGCAGCAGCGGTGTGCCCACGAAACTCACGGTGTGCACACACCTATGGCCACAACTCTCTCTCTCTCTCTCTTCTAGACTCAACAATAGAATTGGGGGTAAAATAATATACTGGTGTTCAATTTTCGAATTTATGTGGGTATGTATAATGAGAGAGAATAAGGTAGTGAGAAGGTGAGAGGATAAGTGTAGAAGTGGTGGAATGAGGAAGGAGAGGGATACTGATAATGATAAAAAGATGGGGGACAAGTGCCACATTTGGGGGGGTTTTAAATTTTAATGTATGTGGACGCATGTATATACATTGTGAGAATGTATCTGGACGCTTTTATGTACAGGATGAGAGAGAGAAGTGGAGAATTAGTTTGAATAGAGTTCTACTTAGGGTTTAGATAGGAAAGATAAGAGATGAATATGAATCACTGATTCCCTGTATATCTAAAGTTTAAATACATATCTTATTCAATAGTGCAAATAATATCAATTATACACAAAATAATATTTTTTAATTATTCAATCTAATTAATTATTGAATTAAAAATTTAACAATATAAACTTGTATTAAAAAAAAATTGGATCGAAAATCCGGGTCGTTACAGTTTGCAAGCCAATAAAAATTGCTTATCAGTAATAGAAAATAGTCTTCCAAACACAATTTTTGAAAAAACTGTTTTTCGAAATCAACTTTTGAAAGGAAAAAATTTCATGTTTGAAGGAAAATTGTTTTCCTAAATAGAAAACAGTTTTTGAAAAAAATTTGAAACTAAAATAATTTTTTGAATTTTTGTTTGAAAAAATAATTTTCAAAAACAGTTTTGCAAAAAAGGGTTTTTGAAACTGTTTTTTAAAAACATTGTTGAAAAAGGTGTGTGTGTGTGTGTATATATAGAGAGAGAGAGAGAGAAAGAGAGAGAAGGGAAGAGAGAAGATTTTTGTATACTGATAGGTGTGCTTGATTAGGAGATGTGAGGTCCACTAAATTAAGTTATTAGTGAAAAGTTGCCAGTTTTGATTATTTACTCGCTAAAATTTGGTTAGTGGCTAAGGCCATCCACAGTGGTATAATCAAAAGTCAATTGTTGTTAAAGTTAACAATGTTTGTGCAAAAGAGTGCTCACAATGGTATAATCAAACTTAGCAACATCCTTAGAAATAATCAGATTTTGGGTTTTGAATAACCAAAACTAGCAACCTTTTTCAATAATCAAAACTCTTCTTGGCCTCTCACTTTTCCCTCTTGATCAATGCAACATCTTTAAGTGTTCATTGCTTTTCAAGTACAATATTGACTCATCATCCTTCCCTTCATTCTCTTTTTGTTTTTTTTGCTTTGATTTTTTGTCTTCCTTCTGGTCGGATTTGGTTGTGTGCATCATCCTGAAAAACAATCTCGCCAAGGGGAATTGAACTTGGTGCATGGTGATAGAGTAGATAATGGTGGACTGCCCATGTTATCCAAACCAATGGCTTGACTATGTGGGTTTGATGATTTTTTGGATGTCTTGGTTGTGTTTCAAATAAGAACTTGATTGTTCTACTTCGAACTGTGCTTTAAAATCAGCGAACAATGCTCATACTTGAACTTATGAAACGTAATGGAGAGAAATGAATGGCGGAAAATAGGGGGAGGGGGGGAAATTGTAGTGAATCCCTTATTTTGGTTATGAACTAGAAGTGACCATTGTGAACCTCAACATTGTTAAGCTTAATAACCTCTTAAATGAATAATCAAAAGCTGATATGTCAACTTTTGGTTATTCATTTTTTATTATACCACTGTGAATGGCCTAAGAGAGTGTTAAGTTTGATTATTTCAATGTGAACACTACTTTAAACAAATATTGTTAACCTTAACCACTTTTTAATTTTGGTTAGGCCATTGTGGATACTCTAAGCCTAGATTGGCCTACCAATTTATCTTTTCCTTTCCATGTCCACTTCTAAACAATAAGTCTGTTGACACAGACTTGTTGTACACAGATCCCGCATAGATTTTTGTGTGGAGTCCATTACGGATCTCATACAAACAATCCGAGTCGTTCATTAAATGTAAAATATTTTTTCAAGTGCCCTTACGAAAAATTAGCTCAATCCGAGACTTATAGGTACTTGATCCAATAAATTAACATTTCATTATTCTGAAAATCAAATGAAAAGTTTGGTGATTGGATCAAATATTTATAGGTATCGAAATGAGCTGATTTTTCACAAGGACCCTAAGAAAAATGTTTTACATTTAATGAACGGGTCGGATTATTTGTGTGAGACCCGCAGTGGGCCCCGCACAAAAATCTGTGCAAGATCTGTTACCTGTTTATCTGTGTGTATAGCACAGTTCCTTCTAAATTCGCTGTTTCCACAAGTTTTAGTTTCTCCAATTTAAGTTTAATCCCGGTGTTGCGCTCAAGCTTTTGTTTATTTGTATTTCCCACAATGGTTGCAAAATTTTAAGTCCCCTTTATTGAGACAAGACAAGAACCACTTTGTGACCGCTGACAAGACTCCATAGCCACGATTTTAACTTACTCCTAATTTGGACTGTGCTAACCGCTCAGCCTACAAGTGTTGCTCACACCTCCATCATGAAGGAGAACAGAAACCTCTCAAAAACATAAATATAATCAAACTGCAAAATACTTGAACAAATTCTTCGGTTGTACTTCTTCCGTCCTTTTTTTAGAATTCAGTATTTCATTTTGGAACCATTTTATAAGGTGGTTTCACCAAAAACGAGATAGTTTTACTATTTTTCCGCCAAAAATTCACAATATTACTTATCACGCAATTAGGATTTACATATTATTTATAAGGTGACATTGTACTTACTACATTGTATGGCTATACTACTACACTTGTTACTAAAATATTTTGACAATCAATGTTAGAGATGAACTCACACAATCCAATGGTTAGGAACAATTAAAAGCATCATAGCCATTGCCGTAATGATAATGTCTCCATACTCGGTAAGTAAGAAAAGTTATTACTTTTATAGTGTAATGATAATACTTCCATAAAAATTTACAAAGTGACTCTTATTAGATTGTGTTCCAGAACCTTTTTTTTTTTTTTAAGAAGGTATTTTAAACTCAAAAATAATGTGTTTACACAAATAATTTTTCTAACAATATAAATCTTGTTTGATAGATCTCATCAAAATCTTTTAAATGGTGCAAAAAAATCAAAAAAAAAATTTTTTTATTTACATTATTTTTGAACTTGAAAATGTGAAATAAATATTTATTTTTAAAAAAAGTGTTTTGGAACGGGGCCTTAAAAAAAGGAACGAAGGAAGTAAAAAAAAAAGCACTACTCCCTCCGTCCCTTTTTTGTGTCCAGTATTCTATTTTGGACTGTCCCTTAATAAGTGTCCATTTTATAAAGTTAGGAGGATAAAAGTTGGTGTATTGTCTATTTTGTCCCTAAAAGTATATTTTATTTTGAAAAGTTAGTGAGAAAAAGTATAATGATGATAGATAAGTAAAAAAAATGAAGGAAAAAATTGATGTGAAAAGTGTAATGATGATGTCTTTTTAATAAGTTAGAGTTACGAAATAGAACACTTAAAAAGGGACGGAGGGAGTATCTTTTTCCCAAATATAAGCATTAACTTTTTAACCTATTACTATCAAGGATGTAGATCCTGCCAAGAGACTTCAACAGACAAACATTGACACTTACAGGTGATAGGGATGTGAAAGTTCCCATTTTCACTGATTTTGAAGGTAAGCAAAAATTGCAGGGTGGGATATAAAAGTCCAACCAGAAATTTCAATTCAATATCAACAATCACGTCGTGAAAACAAATCCATATAAATCATCAGCATTTCATCAAAACTGACTTTTGCGAACAATAGTATATTTGGGTAATAGTAATATACCCTTAACTGTAACATCCCAAGTCCCTCAGATGCTGCACTGGTTCTTAGACATTACAAATAAATATACACATGGTTGTTTCGTCAACGAGAATCTCTGGAAAACCCAAACAAGACAGTGAAAGGGGAGGTAAAAGGGAAAAATACAGAGAGAGAGAGGGAGAGAAGCAAATATGGACTCATTTTACAAATATATACATCGATTTAATTCTCAATTTTGAGAAGAGTGTTGAGGGAAGTGCTGTTGAACCGCTGAGCAAGGCCTCGAATCACAAGCACCACAACATCTCTCAGATGACGGGTCTGCACCAGCAAGTCTACTTCATTCTCACTGTCGACTACTATCCTTATTCGGTGTTGGTCGTTTCGGAAAAGCTCCACCTGGACAATATCGTGTCCAAAATCATTTTCAAGTAAAAACAAAACTTACATGAGATTTAGCACACATAATTATGAAATGCCAACCATTAAGGGTATGTATGTTTCTACTGCTAAGCATTTTGATTCAGGGTGCTTAATTCATTATAGCTCATTGTTTCCGAAAAGCTAACACGGTAGAAGATCTCCTTGTAAATTGGGGCCATGATAATGTGATGCTTTATTCCAGGATTTGGCAAGTCTTTCTGCTAATATTACAGTGGATTCGCATTAGATTCGTTTGGCGGTACTTACCTCCGCATTCACTAGCCCTTTTCCCCCTCATCCAAAAAATGCATATCAAACGAAAAGGAGATGTCTACAAGATCTCCCTGGCACTAGGATAACTATTTTTAGTTATTTACTATTACTACAACAAAATGCCAAGGCATTAAAAAAAAACCCATCAAAATTGGTTGATTCTTGTGCCTTAAAAAACATGGTTTCAGGTTGGCAACTGAGAGCCACTAGCAGTCTGCACAATCTCATCTATCTTCAATTTTTTTAACTTTCCTTTTATGAGTCAGTAGTTCAAATCGCCAGTATATCAGGACTTAACCCTTTCCCACAAAAGCACCCACCTCAAGTACAACACCTAATCACACACCATTCTGCATCGTAACAATACAAGACTACCAA
Organism: Rhododendron vialii; assembly: GCF_030253575.1. Classification (NCBI taxonomy): domain Eukaryota; kingdom Viridiplantae; phylum Streptophyta; class Magnoliopsida; order Ericales; family Ericaceae; genus Rhododendron; species Rhododendron vialii. The sequence goes on from NC_080569.1 coordinate 14,806,888, forward strand.
AACAAACTATGAAGCAGAACAAATTAGGAGTTCTTAAGGGGGGGTTTTTTATCAGAGTTCTTAAGGTTGGACAGCAGATCTCTTCAGGTAAAGCAAGCAATTAAGGAATCGAGAAATGGTTTTGAACTAAAACTTGTGTCCCAAAGGAAAATCAATTCACTGCATGGAATGGCCTCCCTGTGGAACATGCAACTTCTAAAAGAAAATTTTCTGTTTATATTTAAACTGCTTACAGCTACACGCAGATGCTTAGAACTGGGAAAACAAAATAAAAACTTTGCACCCTATGAAATGAGATTTAGAAACCATATTGAATTCTAAAAAAAGACTTACATGGAATGGAGGAGCATAGGTTCCACGTATTTCAGTGGTGGGAAAAGAAGTTTTCGAACCAGGCTTCACAACCTTGATTCTCTTTCTATTAACCTCCAGAATTCTTCTCTCAAGACTACCCAATCCTGGAACCTGGATTATCAGTAAAGATGAAGCCACTAAGAGAGCATTTTTCTACCATTTCGAGATTGTAAAATGGAAAAACTAAAAACAGGAAACAGAAGCTGGACCAGAACATACCTTTTTCGGAGATCTGTCCTTGTCACACAATGCCTGTTCAAAATGCAGAGCGTGAGCTCATCCTGGATAATTAAATTTCATTTGTTCTACAGAATTAAATTAGGAGATTGAAGTTCTTTTTTCTCTAAAGATAAGTAACCCAACTAAGATGGTTCGTAAGGAGATTAACATGTATTCTTCAAAAAATTACACCCAACTCCTAATTAATTAAGAGCACCAAAGATACCAGAGCATCTTCAATGCAAATTCAGGAAATTTTGTCCGCTCAAAATTCAGAAACAGATGCGTATTGAGATATTCACATTTTTTCCTTACGACAAAACTGGTGAATTTTGGGGCACTCTGGTGGACATTTCCAGTCGAAGAAGACAGAACTTTCTCCCTCATTCACTACTGCTCATATTAAACAATTTAGGGACATAACACAAAAGTTGTAACACCCCGTCCTACATTGAAAGTCTATATGGGTGATCCTGAGTACATAAGGAATCGGGTAAGCTACTACTAACTTGGGTTTAAGCATTTTGGGCCATGTGGTTAGGCTTCAATAAGTTATTGGACCAGTGATTGGCGTGGGATGCTACAAAAGCTAACACACAACTAACACGAAATTAGAGACCCCGGTTCAACTGATAGGAAATAATCTTACTCAACTATGGCTAAAGGTACATACGACACTACTATTGAGGGATTGCAATTAAATCTGAAATTGCAAATATGATTGGAATTGATTACCCCAACAGAATGAGTAAATATCTGTGGAGTTTTTAATTTTATTGCACATGTAACAAATCTAAAGAAATGGTAAAGATATATCAATCCATGGAGCAATCTGAATTTTCATACCATTTACAAGAAAACCGAAAGAGAAGAAAAAACTAATATCAAGGTTGAATCTTAGAAAGCAACCCGAAACAGATTTTAAATAACAAATGCCATCATACCTCGAACTTCACAGATCCAAGATCAAGCTTTTGCTTCACTTCTTTAAGAATATCAGGCTCTACAATGTAATCAAATACCAAATTAGATGCAAAAGAGGAGAAAAAAGTATGAAGCAAGATCAACTATTTCAGCAAAAACCAAAACAACTAGGTAGCATTGCATCGTAGTATGAGAAAGACACAAGGAATAGGATATATAAACACCATAACACAGAAATGAACCCACTCTCACATCAAGTTTTGTTTATCTGTGACACGGATTTGTTTGCCCATACATTCTCAGATGATCCATGATGCCCCTGCGAAGTCCCTTTGTTTTATGCTCGGTTTGTAACACCCCGTCCCACATCGGAAGTCTACATGGATGATCTTGGGCATATAACAAACCTTGTGGGCTACTACTAGTACCTTGTGCTTAAGCTTTTGGGCCATGTGGTGTGGCGTGTGGATCAAAATCAGGGTACTGGGCCAGTGGTCTGCTCGGGGCGTTACAGGTGGTATCAAAGCCATCCATGTACACGACCGTGTGGGCCCATGGAGTTTGGTTTGATTTGGTTGTTGGTTTGATTTATAATGGTGATTATAGTGCTCAACCCCTCGCGAGGGCACGAGACTATAAAGTTGGGGAGATTGTAACAACCCGTCCCACATCGGAAGTCTACATGGATGATCTTGGGCATATAACAAACCTTGTGGGCTACTACTAGTACCTTGTGCTTAAGCTTTTGGGCCATGTGGTGTGGCTTGTGGATCAAAATCAGGGTACTGGGCCAATGGTCTGCTTGGGGCGTTACACGGTTGGTGGTGGTGATTTGTTTGCTTTTGACTTGTGAAAGGTCTTGGTGGGGTTTCTTTGTTTTTGTTTGTCGGTCTTCATTCTGTTCCAGACTTGGAGTCGGTCTATTTTCCAGGACATCCCTCTGTGTAGTAGTAGTATTTTGGTGCTTGATATATAACTCAACTTACCAAAAACTCACCGTACTTCTACAAAAAAAACTTATGTACCTTCGCATCTCCACTTACTGGGAACTTAGGAGTGTCGGTGCTCATATCTGGGTAATATTATAGATTCTTACATCATTACGAATTTCATTCACTCTCCATGACTCTGTGGCTCCAAAACTCTCAAACTACTGTTGAGTCATTGACACGACTACATGTTCCACATTAGCATATGAATCAAGGTTTTCCAAAAAAATTCAACAATGGCATTAATGAAGGGTGGGTCTATGAGTTTTTAAGTCCTGTAGAGAAGCCAGGGCTCTAAACATTCACTGGAATTCTGGAACAGGTAACCTTGGGCCCCATTTACTGGATTTGTACAAAAAGGTTTGGCATGATTTCCACAAAGGCTGGGTTCAGGTGCCCCTCTTCAGATCTGCAGAGTGCAAAAATCTGCATGACCTGCTTGAATCCAGCAGGCATTGAGCACAGCCTACACAACCAAACTATTTTTTGCACGCGGAAATTACCACAACTTCACATAAAAAGTAAGCTTGTAGGACCGGCACCTATTTTTTAATATTTTGTGGCATTACACTCTGAAGAGCAATGTCCAAAAAAGTAAGAATGAAGCCCCCGTCTAAAGAATTAATGAACAGAAAAATAACTGGAAATCTTTACAGCCGAATAAGAAATAAGAACAGGATTTTTTAGATGATCTTGTGGACTACTAGAAGTCCTCTCTTACTACATCCAAAATCCAACAGGGAACGAAATGTATACATCGCTTATGAAATAGTCATGCTTGTGGAATGATATTAGTTAAAAACTAACCACAGCACATTACAAATGTAGTGGAACATCGAAATACAGCAAAAGCATAAAAGAAGTAAAGACACCAAAATGAAATCAAGTTCATATTTTACCAACTGCAATTTGGTCTGTCGATACGGAAACAGGTTGGCCCTCAACTCCGTCCTCTCTAAAAGGAGTATATAATGCTACAAGCCTGTAACCCACGTCATCTACATTAGCTTCATACATTCTCCCAGTCTCACCTGCAATACCACACCATGTTTAGCAAGCAAAAATCCCATCTTATTCAGCTGGATCTTTCGATGAATGATGCTTAAGTGTCGATGTCTTCAACTAGCAAAAATCTCATCTTATATATTAATGGAAACATGTTTTGCACATACTTTTCTCAACTCCCAGACACCTGCCTAACACACGCTAAACATGTCGGGAGCACATAGTTGTTTTTTGAATTTCAGAAATTATGTAAACACTAACGAATCTTTTAAACGAAAGACATTGAGAACTTTAGATTCATTTATTCACCTTTTATAATTTATAATAATAAAGAATATATGACCATAAACGACATTGAGTGAACTTGGTTAACAGCTTTCACTATTTTCTGAAACAGAAAGCGAATGCACATCAAAGTCTTAATCAAAGGAGAAGTGTGAGGGAGAAGGCAGGTAGAGCCACCAAAACTATTAATGGACACAACATATCCACATGTAGGTAGAGCACAAACATAACTACCAAAACACAAATGAAGGTAGTAGCCTTATCTGAATTGCCAATCCCTAAGAAAGCACTGTATCAGTGCCTACCATGGTGCACATGCCCAAGGTAAATGACATCCTCATGAATATGGAAGTGACTAACGAAAATCGGAAGTGGTAAAATGTCGATGTCTCCTTGTCAACCACATCAGTGCCCCCATCATCAGGTGATGTTTGGATAGCATCGGTGGGTGGGTCTGTTGCAGAAGTGGGCAGTCATGGAGGTTCTGGTAAGAGATCTGGCTGCAGAGCTGACCGCACAGGTTAGCGGATGGAAGACTGGATTGGTTGACAATGTCCAGAGGCTGCAGCAGTGCTGGCCCATAGTTTTACAAGGCGATAATCAAGTGATGTGGGACGAGCTCCCACAATGAGAAAGCAACATATACTAATAAGAAAGGAGATTTAATAACAGACGACGATCGGTGAGGCGGCAGAAGATGCGATGGCGAATGAGGAGCGACGTAGAGAGATCGTCTTGTGGTTGAGAAATGTGATCAAATGTTGTCTAGCATTCTTATGACAAAGATAAAGACTATTGTCCCTTTAGCTTCAAATTTTTGAAGTACCAGGAACTAGAGGTGGCAATCCCAACCCACATTTTTTAACTCGCCCAAATCCGCCCACTTATAACCCAACTCAATCCGCCCATATTGTATAACGGGTTAATATAGGTTGAACCCACATGAACCCATATTTCAATGGGTTCAATATGGGTTGAAATTAAAAGTCATCACAAAAAAATTGTTGTCTCTCTCTCCACCGCAAGCATCAACTACCACCATCAAGCCAAAAATCATAAGCAAAACCCTCATCTCTGGTTCTGCCTTTGTCAATTGCCACATCTGTACCTTGCCACCACCACGCCATCCAAGTGCTATTGCCCATGTTGTAAATCATGGCATCCTCGATCAAGTTCGAAACCCGAAATCAAAACTTCACACTATACTGTCTACCGTTGCCCAAAAATTCTCACCAACACGTCTCATGATCACCCAAAGCTAATTTCAAAACCCCTCATTGCTTCAAATCTGTTTCTTGATTTTTATTTCATTGAAAAAAAGGGAATTTGCTTATAATTGTCTACAAATTAGAGTATTTTGGAAAAAAATTGTGTTTGTTTTACTTGTGATTCTTGATTTACGTGTACTGTGGCGGCGGTGGTGGTTATGGAAAAAGAACGCAGGGAGTGGGTTTGGTGGATGGGAGGGTGGTGGTTGATCGTGGTTGTGGATTTCACCAATATCAGAATGACGAGGGGAGAAACGGAATGAAAACAGGTCGAGTCGGGTTTGGGTGTGACTTGACCCATATTTGACCCGGCCTGTTTCAACCCGTTTACTATTGACCCGTATTCGACCCACTCATATTCAACCCACAACCCGTTTCAATCCGCCCAAACCCGCCTGTTTGCCACCTCTACCAAGAACCCTATCTGCCAAAATCATTTGGAGTCAACGTCCGATGTCCAAACACTTGGACCAATTATGCCTAGACATTTGCTATCAAACAAGTTCTTAATCAATACATAGTGAGCAAAATAAGTGAACACATTTACTACTCTTTAGCCAGCAGACAAACCTAGACTACTAACTGACACGTCTTTCCAAAGGCAAAACATCTGGAGCATGAGGCAGTCAACACATACACTCCACTTCTACCACAAGTATAGCATCCAATTCAAACAAAATCAATTGACAATGAGTGGAGAAGCGCCCATACTTGAATAATTGTTTAGGAGATAATGACTAATAGATGAAGGATAATCTCTAACACTACCCCGCAAGTGACAACCAACGCCTGTGTGGAACGGGAATGGGAACGTGGTACGCCACATGTCTTTGTGGAACGCTAGGGGTAGGCTTCTATAGATATCAAAATCAAAACTTACCCTTCCATGGGATAAAACATTTAGTGAAATTAAGTATCATTTTCCAAATTATTCGTGAAAAAATTACATTTCTAGGAACATAGTGACCGAATTTTTCCATTTTCTCTCACCAAAATTCCATTCTCTTTAGATTTTTACATTAAGAAGTTACTTTCTTTCGGAAAATATTTGAGGATTGCTTTGGATTGTTATATTTACCTTTTGGATCGCTATGTTTACTGTTTTGGATCACTATATTCACAATTTTGGATCGCTGTATTTACTGTTTTGGTATGTACCATATTTCAGAATGTTCGTATTGGTATGCAATTCGCTAGGGTAGTAGCATTCCCTGGTAACATAGGTTAAAATAACCAACCGAAAACCAACTGGGAAAGAGTGGAGAGGTTGCATGGTTACATACCAGCTTTGGAGATAATAATCAATCATTATGGGATAAACTCTAAGAACTACATTTGTCACTTTTCATTTAGAGTAAATAAAAGAAACAGAATGTCTTATCAAAAACATATGCCTAGCTGTAAATGGTCAGCACAATGATTCCATACCGGGAATAGAGATAAGATCAGGACTTCCAACCATTGATCTAAGCCACTGGATTCTACTTTTGCCCTCTTTTCCTCCACTATAAACGCCACGAACAGCATATAAGTTGGTGTGGAAACCTCTGCCCTCAATCTCCAACTTATCTATCCGCGGAATGCCTGAAGAACAAGAAGCAAGGATACAATCATCTACTGCAGTACGCCCACTGCTATTTTCCATCTTTCCAGCAAATTTGAACTCTTAACGTTGACCCATCCAGAAGCATTAGAATGTCAAGGAAATCAATCTAGATTTATATTTGAGAAAGACTAAAGTGGCACACAAGAGAAAACTCCTTTAGACCAGAAAAACGTCTCATGGTTACTCATCTTCATCGTTTTCTCTTTCCTTCTTCACTGTTAAACTTTAAGAAGCATTTTATTTTGTAATGGACATATATCTATACATACATACATATGTACGTAAATGTGTGGGCGTGCACGGAAACTTTCCCAAAAAAGTGTTTGAAAAAACATAAACTATTTATTAGTCACCTCAAGAAAGATGAGCATTTTCTAAGATTTTCCAAATAACAAATACATGTCATAAAAGGAAAATGACCAGTACAAGTAGAAGAAATAGTTGTTTCTCCTTTCCTTCTTAGGAAAGCAATGTAGTTATACAGACCTTTAATAAGTCATTCAAAATATAATAAGTGCAGAGAAGATGAACTCAATCCCTTAACTGCAATTGGTCTGTAATCTCCAACTCAATTTAGACAATAAAGTTCAGGAAGATAAATGGCAGGAACTGCAAATTAAAGAACTTGTAAAGGATCATGACAGGTAGTTTGTAGCAAGTTAATATCATTCAATAGATCAACTAGGATTGATTAATAAAAGAGGAACTCTGGTTGGCGAAATTTGCTACCTGAATTACAAAAATGAGATATATAAAAAAAATTTGTGTTTGCTTACATTAGAACCCAACACCCTTCTTACGTTGAAGGGATATATATATAAGCCAATATACTCATGGACCCAACCGCTGTGTAAGCAAGTCCAAATACTTTCTGAATGGTGGCTATATTACGTAAGCATCTAACCAGTTAAGAAACAAACGAACAAGTAAAACAAAATTAATCACAGTGAATTAACTGCCTCGGTGGAAATAATTTTCTGAAGGAAAAAAAAAAAAAAAAGGAAAGCAAAGCAAAGACCTGGCAAAACGGTGGCAGTATCAGCATATGCTGGTTGACTTGACCTTCCAAACACATCATTCACAATGCATTCACAGCGTAGACACAGGCCAATATCCTCTAATCGCAGCTTATAGGAGCAAGACCGTTGAGAAGGTAATGGCTCAAAGGACATGTCATTTCCTGCTTCAGAAGAACAAAACCTGCACCATACCTCTAGTCGTTATTGGAAAAAAATCAAAGTACATGAATGAAAATTATATCAAAAAGTTAGGGCCCGTAATCTGAAAGAAGGTGATTTGGTTCTTCAGGAAATGTGAGCTCCAGTTTGTGCTTTATCATATTCAGTCGGAAGAGTTTAGGTAACATATTCCTTACACCAATAGAAATTCTTGGTTTACAGGATATGTGTCAAAGCTTCTGCACTTAATGTTATACTAGACATTGATGAACAGCAATAACAGCTTTCTATTATAAAAGCATATCATCTGAATGCTTGCTGATACGAGTTCAAAAAACAAAGAGTCCTGATAAGCACCACTTTTCGTTTATTTGGTTGCCTTCTATTGTAGCTACAATACAACTGAATAACTCCGAAGGCACAAAAAATAATGCCTTATGAAAGCAATCCAGATACTTCTGAGAGATTCTTGCAACTAAAACATTGAAGATCTGCAACTGCTACCGCAAAGCATATGAAATACAGGGTGCTATATGGAATTCAGATGTCACACTATACCATTGGTATCTGACATCCTTCTTGTACTTTGCCCAAATATGTTGCTGAATTTCACTCATTGGAATTACTTCAAGAGCTGTGAGTACATCTCCTTCAACCGCCTTTCCAGTAAGAACAAGCATCTCGATATTTGGAAGCTCTGAAGTGACATTTGAAACTCAGATGCCAAGTAGAAATAATATCCTCAAACATTATGTGAAAGCATAAATGACATGTTCAGTCACAAAACATACATTAGAAGCCACTTAGAGGTAGAAGAGTCGGAAAGGAAACTGACCTTAGTCACTCTCTGAGATTAGGCTTACATAAGGATCTAAAAATGTCATTAAATTCTTCAACAACATCAAGAAAAGGGAAGAGGAAAGAAATAGATCATTTTGCATCTTGTTAAAAAGTTCAAGAACCAACAGTAGAAAACGATTATTACTGCATCAACCAGGATGGTTGAAGCAATTCAATATCAACCAACCATTGTAACATGAGCGGAAACAAAAACACAAAAAAAAAAAAAAACAAAACAAAACTGGAGAATCTTTTGGCTCAAATAACAAATTCTGCAGTCGAAATTTCAAATTGGGACCAAGGTCGAAGCCAGATGAAGCCAACAGATTTTGGTGGAAAGGTGAAATCATCATGCATTGCAGTAGTATATCACTTAGATTAATTTCATCACGATTAGTCTTCTAGGGATGGTTCTTTAATCAAGACATGAATATAGACAGTTTAGTTTTCCACTATAAAGTACATTTTATTTTTGGGCTTAAGTACTCTGTACTCGGGTACGAGTATCATGCGCATGTCTGCTAAATTTCAGGATATTTGATGTGTCCAAAAGTTGGGTAGTGAGTGCCATGGACACATCCTAAACACATTTGTATTGCATACTATACAATACGCTTGCATGATATGCTTTGAGTTGCTGAATTCACTTGCAATCAAATTTATTTCTATGGAATTCCCAGGTCCCTTTCATTTGAAGAGACTAAATTGTTAATTTGTCTAAACTAAAATGAGCTTCATTTCTCCTTCAGAATATAATAAACAAAATAGGGGGTCCAAGACTATGTTCGTTTTGGGATTTTGGTTTTGAGATTTTGGGTAATGAGTGGAGAGAGATAGATAGAGAAATAAGAGTAATAATTAAGAGAATTTATTGGGGACCGTACGCAGAGAGAGAATCTCAAATCCAAAATCCCAAAAAGAACATGGTCCAAGTGTCTAAATTGGTACAGGTTTTGGAAACATATCCCACACCCGTGATATCTCTGTCAGACATGGGTACTGTGGTGTAAATGAAGAGTCAATCTAACACCTTTGCATTCAAATGAGAGCTTGGTTCAGCCGAACCTTAGTTGCATGAGCAGGTGTGGGGACTGAGTCTCATGTTGGGAGCGTCTATAAGAGTGCTCATGCTCATGCTTGTGTGCACATGTGTGTGTGTAGTTATTGATATCCAGAGAAAAAAGAAAAAAAAAAAAACATATTTTAAAAATATTTAACTTGCTAGTCCTAGTATACATGTCAATCTGTAATTTGTGTCAACTCCAAATACTGTTTTAGTAAATATGTGTAAATATAATGCTTATACTAAATGCTTGAGTAAATTTGAGTCCAGTGCCTTATCATTACTTCATTTTTCCTCTTGCTTAGTATCTCTTCTTTTGTTTCTTTTGGGATTTATACGATTGAGAGGTTCTATCCTAGTTGGGAGCAGACTCCTTTCTCGATAGGAGTGAGGTTCATAGGAAAGTCAGACTTGGGAGCGAGGGAGTTAAATTCCAATGAGGATTCGCCACCTATTAGGAGGATCCTGCCTGAGGGCCAAACTAGAAGGTTTTTTCGTGCCCTACATTTTATGATTCATGAAGACCATTAGAACACAGCTCTCTCATTTTAAATGCACTCAGTCTGTGTGGTGTAACAAGAGTTCCAATAGGTTCATCATTTGAACACAGTAATGTCCATTTGAATCATTGTGCAGCTGGACCAGAATTCATGAGGATTTGGTTTCCTTGTCCAGTGTCCACCTAGCTTTTAAAGTTGTTAATAGTTGCTATATATACGTTTGTTGATCCAAGTTACATCAGAATGGTGCTTTAAGAGTTAACAAGTTACCAGGGAGAACAATATCAGTTGGCTCAGATAATCGGAGTTCTCCCACAATTGAATCTGAACGAACAGGTGTATACCTGCGATAAACATTGGACAAGTATTTTAAAGTGTACAATGATTGTGCAAATAAATAAAGACGCAAAGTCTTGAAAAAATGATTTCATGAGCTACCAAGCAACATGACCATGGTCTTTGGCAGCACGATACGGTAACTGACAAAGTTATTAGGTGCAAAGATCATTATGTATCTACAAAAGCAAGTATGCCTGTCAAACACAGCCTTTTAGCCGTAGCATTATTAAGCCTTTTAGCTGTTCCAAGTATGCCCATCAAACACAGCCTTTTAGCTGTTGCATTATTAGACATCACAAAACAAGTTCGTGACGAGAATTTGGTGACACCCTTTTCGGATCTGAGTAAAAAACAGATTGCATAACATAAGGTCCAAAAACATAAGAGGAAACAAGAACAAGGCATGCCCACTGTGACCTTTAGAAAACAGCCAAATTAACATGTTTGATCTTAAATTACATGTTTGATCTTAAGAGTGAACTATTCCTTATTCCATCACTTAACTAGCACAAGCCGGCTATACCTTCTTCCGAAAGATGAATTGGACTGAAAGAGCTGGTCTGTCCCAAAACATCCTGGATGTTCCATTTATTATCCTTCTATTAACTACGTATTTAGCTTCTATCCGATAGGGAATACAATGAAATAAAGTGCACTTAAGGAACAAATAAAGGGGCAATCAATACAAAGAGTCTTGTTCAAAAGCCTTTGATCGCCTAGCTGACACCCTGCTAAAGTATCCAACTAAAAACCAATCGCCAATGAGTGGAGAGGCCTCCCAGGCTCCTATACTAGTAACGGAGACGATTGTTAACCAATATGGGACAAACCATATTGTTAGGATTAATTGTTAATTTGCTTCCGAGGTAGGCAAATCACCCACCCATCTCTGTAATTTGTAGTGTGTTTTTGGACAAAATTTAGCAACTCATTTAAGAATCTAAACCACCAGCTTCCCATAAGGGGATATAATGGCCAACTGCTATAACTTACACATCAAATGAAACAAATTCTTCGCAGGTTTATGTCTCCACATGCAAGTTTGTGGTCGTAGGTGTGGGAAAAAGTTAAGAGTTGTCCCACATTGGTCAATTATCACCTTAAGAAATAGTGTATAAGCCGGGGTGGCCTCTCCTCTCCTTGCTAGTTGGTTTTGAGAGACTGAGTACGGCACTATATATGACATTGTGGACTTTTTTTCTTGAGAATGCATTAGTGCTACACTTAGTTGGGGAGGTGATGGTTTTTGTTTGTGATGTCCAGTTTCAATGGAGCAGTGCAGGGTGCAGTTAAGGATTTTGCAGGTCTTTTGGAGATCCTTTCTAGGGCATGATGAGAAGAAATGGGGTCATTCGATCTCAAGGAGATCTAACAAATTTTACACTAAGGTGTTGAATGGAAGGGAAGAGACTGTCCTTCCTTGAAAGGTAGTCGGTGCGCAGAGGTCGCTTCCAGGGCTGCTCGATGAGTAGGCAGTAAAGATGGAGAGCAACAGTTTGGTCAGATTTTTCCTAAGCACTGTCTGCCCACACTTTTTCCTGACCATTGGATCCGTCGAGGTTTCCATACAAGGACAATTAAATAGGAAGTGACAAGAGAAGCAATCACCAATGTCACTCAGAGACTGCATCCAATTCCACCACTTCAATGCCAGCATTGAACCTTAGATCTGTGGCATCAGTGTTTGGGGAATCCTTCTTCAAGGGTATCACAATTCATGCAGATAAAGCCAAAAATGACTATCAAAGATAAACATTTGCCGCAAATGTTCACATACGAGCTTATATTGCACGCGATATAAAATATAAATTCTTCAAATGAAAGTTGACATAAAATCTGAAGTTACTTCAGATAATATATAACAGAAGCTGCTGAACAATTAGGAAATTTGCTAGTGCAAATGTTTTCCGCTGGTAATTGATTAGCCTTTGAGTATATCTGACAAGTATACCAAGTCATAAAACAATAAAATGAGCATCATAGAACAGTAGGGACTACTAAGCATAAATAAGAAAGTCTTGATAATACCCGAACAACAGACGGCAGTTGTAGTCTGAATCTGTAACTTGGTATGATTTAGTATTCGCTCCATTTATAAGGCTGATAGTTCCCTCACTAGTTTCTCTATACCAGCTAAACAAGCTCTGTCCTTCATATCCACCAAAATATTCTCCTTCCCCGAAATAAGTACCCGAAGACAACTCCTTTACATGAACATTAGAAACTACTGGAAGAGCTGCCACATCATTTGACCTTAAAATGTTAGGGACAAATAAATGCCTAGAACCACAAGGTATGATCTAGGGCAAAAGAAAGGAGATAATAACCCCTCAGAGGCAACCAATAAAGGAGGAAAACAACTTCATGGCTCCATACATGCCCATCTGAGTCTAACACAGGAACTATGGGTAGCGAAAAAAACTTAAACTTGCATGGAGCTTCCAGAATGGCACATACAGTGTAAGATCCAGATGAACAAAATGAGCTTCAAGTAAAAACTTAGTCATAGTTAATTTGACAAAATCGGCAATCTATCAAGCACCAACAACCCTAAATTGGTGATCTATCCGTGTCGGCAAGCCATGCAAGTGGATACAGTGGGATATGGTGGGATACATAAGAGACACACCAGGTGGTATATCCAACTAATTCATGTAATTTCAAGCACTCATGTCTCAAGTGAGAAACGTATGGGGACGTAGCTAATAGAACACACTTACTTGAGGGGGTTAAACAATAACAAACTGCTAATTGTGCATTGTGGCTTCTATTTTTTATGATAATCTATTAAAGATGGTTCCATTTATTTGCTACACTCGTGTTAGTTTCCTTAAGTTTTGGCTCGTTAGGTGTACAATAATGATAGAAACAACTAAAAAAGGAAAAATACATATATATTTTACTTTTGACATATCCCCCGTCTGTGTGTCCTGATATTAGAATTCAGAATTGTCATGTCTCCATATTCGCATCAGTGTCTGTGTCCATGCTTCTAAGTAGGTGATCCTACTTCTGACAATGTTTATTGGTGAACTTTGTCAGGCATACAACCTGCCAGTAGACAAAAAAGAGAAGGAAAAGAAAGCAACACTGCAACACTAAGTAAAGAACATTAAGGTTGTACCAGGAGTTACTGGAGAATCGCAAATTGATACTAGTGGCTTTCCACATTTACCATCTGCACGAGTCGGCTGCCAATACAAAGCCAAATACGCCCCCACATCCTCCAGTGTAGGTGTATATGTTCTGCCACAGGTGAATGTCAATTTAATGTAGCTTATACGAAAGGAGCTACAGTTCTATAACTGGAATCCATGACACAACAACGCAGAACTTACGGTCTTTGTCCACACACATGGACATCTTCACACATATCAGTGATATCCATGAGATCAGCTTCGTTTAATTTTTTCTTTGTTCTGTACCAAACATATTCCCCATCACCTTCTTGTCCACCAAAGTATGTCTTTAGAGGGACCACAATCTGGTCCTCGCAGCAATCAGGAATTACAAGCTCCACACCCATTGGTTCCGCTATTACAACAAAAACTATAGTCAAGCATACATAAGAAATGAATAAATGATGAGTGAATTTGATGCACACAAGAGAATGCACAGGTCCGATGCTCAAAACCCGATGTCACTTGACATACACATGTTTCGCCCACTCAAGGGTGGGGAGCTTGGGCTTAGCAATTTATTCTTGTAATACATGCATGTGTTAACCACTCAAAAGGAAGTCTAGCAACATGCAATGGGAGGATGTTGGGAATACATATACTTACACCAACTCTAACAGCGTAAGCTTTTAGTTGAGTTAGCCTAACATTGACTGTTTACGGTGTTAATCTTCCACAGCAACATGATGTGTAAAGTAACTATACTACAATATTTAGCATGTAAAAGGTTCCTAGATTCCTTGCAGAGTTCTATTTACATATAAGGGGGAAAAGGTTCCTAGATTCATTGCAGAGTTCTATGAATATTTCCCAATGTGTGGGCATGGCAGGGACGCACAGTGGAGGCCCCTATATATGCTCTCTCTAAGTGAGACGAAACTTGTTCTCTACTCGGGGAATGTTTTTAGCTAAATGTCAAAAGAACAATCACCAAAGATTTTATGCTTCAACAATAGTGCTGAGACTTCCATTTTAAGGAACTACTTACCAGGAGAAACCGCAGTAGACAAGACACACGTAGCACTCCCTTTAACACCATCTTTACGAACAGGTGTGTACACAAGTTCCAGACATCTTCCTACATCCTCCAAACGCAAGTCCAGGAACTCTGCCGAAAAAGCATGTCCAATCAGACAGATTTGGACCAGAAAAAATAACACTCAAGACAAACAAACAAACAAAAACATATCTCAAAGGTGAACAAACTTACCGCCAGCATTTAGCTTATCCTTGACGCCATTACTTTCCAATCTAAACCACTCATAGAAGCAATCTCCTTTTTCCCTGAATCCAGATTTAGTTATGCTAATTTGAGAAGTACAAATTAAGGCGAGAATTCCAGGATTTCCAAAAATGATGGTTGACAAATGGCTCACCCTCCACTATAAGAAGCAATAAAACTCAACCGTTGTCCTTCCACGAATGATCCAAGAAATTTAAGTGACTGGCAAGTAGGTGGCCCTGCAGTAGCACATCAAATACAAATGTACTTTGATTTCAATTTAAGTGATGAGTTTCCTGGAAGGATATATATTTAGGCAACAAAATAGACTAGCAAACTGGATTCAAGATGACTACCAGCCAATTCACCACGTTTATAAAGAAAATTAAGATTTGATACAGCCCTAGGATAAAATTCCCAAAAACTGCTCCAAAGTAATCATTTTCATGCCAGGAACTACTGGTCCAATTTGTTAATGAAAGGACTGTGGGGTGCCCTTTCCTTATCTGACCACTGGTTGGTTGGATAGATACTATTATCAAAAGTGCTGCAATGAAACATTTTGCATACCCGGTATTATTGGTCCAATTTGTTCTGAGAGCACAATAGGACCACGAGCCCAATCACTTCTTACAGGTTCACATGAAACAGATACAAAGAAGCCAATATCATCAACTGAGAGTATGTATGATGCAGTAGTAGCATCTTTAACTTCAGTTTGGTTGCCATCGGAACTAGTCTGCAAAAATGATATAAGTTATTCAGCAAAGATATAACTTGTACAACAAAAGCAGTACTAGTATATCTCGATTCTCAATTATCTTCCAATGCTTTAAAATCAGGTAACAAAAATTCCAAGCTGTTCCTATAATCAAATGGGTAAAATCAAGCAGTAATCAAGGAAGCTAAGATCATTGGTTTGTAAGACCAGACCAGGAGAAAGATGTACAAATATGATTTCAAAAGGAGATACCCGGAACCACCGGAAAACTGAGTCACCCTCTTTGCCACCCCAATACTTTTTATCAACAGTCAGTGGACTGCCTTCAACTGTAGTTCCGACTATTTGCAGAGAAAGCAATCTTGGGCTCCCTGAAAACAAACCGGCAGTCACAACCATGCCTACATTCTCTCTCATGCTTCATAATTCAGTTTTCACAGTACATCATACTATGAGGCCATGGGCATTACGCAAACATTGTCAATAATTCTTGGTAACTACAAGCACAACATCGTGATGGAAGACATATAGTTACCAGGTTGAACACGTTCCTGCCCCATGCAAGTTCTTGGCTCACCCACAATCCCATCATCACGTATTGGGATACATTTAAAGGAAATGAATTTACCGATGGCATCTTCGGTAAGACGATATTGAAGGAGACCTGAAACCTCCGGTATTAGGGTGCCGGAATCAGTCTCAACCTGCATATAATGGGATCGACATAAATGTGAGATTTAACGTCTAAGGTCATAGCAACAAATCAGAGCCAAAACGAATCATATCGCATACGATTTAAAGGACCAAAGCTGATTTAAGAAACCAGGTCATGCAAGATGAAAGCTTCCCACACAGTTCTATTATCACCTCTCAGACAACAGTTAGCTGATTTATCTATCAGAATGTTTCTAGGACAGCTTACCCATTAAATGAGCTCGGCACGAAAAGCATTTAGGAGAAAGTAAAATACTAAAATGTCCATGCCAAAATGTCAAGACATAAACCGTTCAACGCAATAAAACAATGGAGACAATGGTACCTCGTGAAGATACCAATTGTAGGTACTTTTTCCTTCATGACCCCCTATGTAGCCATATGAGGCTGTGAGTATTCCATCTTCACAGTAATCGCCGGTGATAGACAAAAAATTTAGGCTCGGCGGAAGAGCTGCAAGATGATTACATGCACATTAGAAGCTTACGATCGTTAAAACAAAATATCAAAGAACGAGGATCAAACATATGCTAAAACGGGACAATGGAATCTCAACTACTTGAGGAACTTGCGAGTACTAAGGGTCCTCTTTGAAATTAAGCATTCAGTACGAATAGTCTAATAAAATAAACATAGACAGCACCCTACAGTATACATTATTACCTCCCTAACGAACCCATTAGCCAGCAGTTCACAAACATCCTGTTTCATTTGCAGCCCAATTTTGGAGCATGTTTATACTTTGAGGTATTTAAGCCACAACATGAGAGTATTTAAGCTCACAACAATACAACCACAAAACAAAATCTTCTAAGAAGACATGCAAACCTCTGAAACTATACTTCCTCCAAGTAGCAAGTGTTGGGAAGGCAGAAGCAAACCATCTTTAATCTACTGATTGCAACCACCTAGATTTTCTTTGAAAGTAAGTTCTATTTGGTTTGTTCACCCAAGTATATTGGATGATAAGAAAAAGAGAAACCATTCAAATTAACGAGTTCGGTAGTAATTCCGTTCTTCCAGTAGAGGAATAAAAGATCAGATAGTGTAAGTTGAACTGTCAGAATAGAAGTCAGTGGGTGCAGAAAAGAAGACACTGGGTGAAAAGATCCATTCATATGAACAGACCATGTCTACTACCAGTCTACCATGAAATCAAGTATTAACTCAGACAACTACAATGCATTGTGTATGCCAACATTACCAAGTAAATTGCAAGATCAAAAGTGTTAAACTCAATTGCTAGATCGTGGTAAAATCTTATACAAAACAGAACAGAAGTGGAAAAGAAGAGAGATTCGCTGTTATTCAGACTAATATCAAGGAATGACCACTGATATTTCCCACTTTTTTTTTTCATTTCAACCTCAAAGTTTAATCCAACTTTAAAGGGAAAAAATTTACCCCAAAAAAATAACTTACTTTCAACTGCTCTTCCAGATATAACATATGCCGATTCACCAGACTCGCCATTCAGAGTCATAGGGGTAAACTTCGCGACAATGAAATAGCCAACAGCTCCCAATGGTATGCGAAAAGCCTAGACAAAGCCAAATCTTGATTGGGATTATGCATAACAATACAGAGCAAGAATACAAATGAAAATATATATATACCACTTCCCACCTTTGCAATCTTTGAAGTGCCTAATGCATCAAGACCATTCTCACCCTCTAATGTTGAATAAGTTGATTTAAACCATTGAACTCTGCTAGATGCTTCAGTTCCTCCAGTCACAGTACCAGTGACAGTTACCTTATTTCCCTCCCTTATGTCACCGATTATCTTCAAATTTGTTACTTTTGGGGGAGCTGTAATTGGGTTACGAGAAAAGCATAAGATCAGAATCCCTTAAGTGACGACTGCAACAGAAGGGAAACACCATAGCTTAAACACACAAGCACCTCATCTCCAATTAAATTGTAAATAAAACTGAACACATCAACAGATCATAAAAAGTAAGAGAGAGAAAAGAACACATATGCAAAAGGAAATGGAGCTTTCCATTCATCGATACAGCTATGTTCTGCAAGAGTGTGATCCACATTATTTGTGAAGGCAAATTTTGGCGCAGATGATTCAATTTATACTGCGAAGAGCTTGTGGCATTAACTGAAGCATTCAAAATGAAAACTGGAGCCCCAAAGAAAAAAGAGCATAGCTCTAAAAAACTCCAATGAGAAATGTGAAAAAGATGTTGATGAAGCTCTAGTCGAGGCAGGAAAGGTGTTACTGACTAAGAAAGTAGAAGAGGAGAAACCTAAAGCCTCTAAAAGTAAAGATGGGTCCACAGAGGGACTGATATGGGTCAACCCAATGTCCATCTCCTTTAGGAAAAGACCACATCTAAAGCTTCTACAGTCAAAACTTGTGATGATTATTCATCTGAATCTGAAGATGAAAAGAATGAGCCCTCACCCAGAGCACTTATGATTCTAAAGGCTTAAACCTGAAAATTTGGGGAGAATAACAGGAAAATATATTGCAAAGCCAGATTTGCATACTGTGCAAACAACCTTAACTTGTAGAGCTCCATGACTCACTGTTACACAACAGTCAGTAGAAATCAACTCCAAAAGCTAGCTTTTGAAGTAAGGGTTCCCTCACGCGTATATACTGCGCCAATACTTTCATTTCCATACAATACGGAACGTTGCTTTACCGCCACTACCCACATCGTGCTCAGTCCGCAGCGCTTGGTGTGTGCAGTCTAAGACTGCAGCCCCAGCCAAGTGCAATCTCGGAACATGCACCCTACCTATCCGTACTACTAACAGCTATGGCCAACCGACACTATTTATTTAATACACTCACCTCCACATAATCTGCTACAGAAATAAAGTTTGAAAATGGCAAATTAATTTGACTGAGTTAGGGTCTAAGAAACACTGGTGAGTCTGTTGACCAAGAAAAAAGTTGGTGAGGTGGCTATACCTATTTTTTTTGAACGGCAGGTGGCTATACCTATACAAATATGCCTGGCCAGATTATGAAGTCAGATGCATCAAGGCTAAAAAAACTTCAGCTTGCGCAATTCAGAAGCATGCAAGTCTATCATATGTAGTGGACTAATACAAGAAAATTTCAAAAGGTCCAATGAGAAATACCTAAGCAAGGACAAAAAGGCTTGGTCTCTAGCAAACTTTTTATAAAGATGCAATCAAAACACATAAATATGAGTAGAATACCACAAACACTAAGTACTTCAGCTTCACATATTAGACTCAGATACCTTGCTTAACTATCTGCGAAATTGTTGATACAGACTCCCCTTCCTGCCCTGTTAAATGGAACAAGAGAAAAGTAAAGACATACAATCTCTGAGTTGGATAATCAGATGCAGCAATCACTTCCTGAAAATAGAACAAAATAAGCAGACCTTCAAGATTGATGGGCAGATATACAAAAGCCAAGCGCAGGCCAATGTCTTCTCTGGTTAAAACGTACTCTGGTGTACCAGTTGACACTAATACAAACTCCCTACCAAAAGAAATACAAATTTTTAGCATAGGATGCTAAATCAACTTCATTTAAACGGAACTTTCATTGATTTCACATGATGTCATTCAGGTTACTAATTTTACAGATTTTTCAAATAAAATCACAAAATAATAGAAGGTCCCCTCATTGGGAATACATACAAGGACCACAAAAAGAGACTACCCTATCATTAGAATTTAAGAAACTCTGATGAATGTACGTGAAATAATGTCTAATATTTCTATATGGCAAATCCAATTAAACATTATCATCTTTTATATCCCAAAAGAAATCTTCGAACATTCTTTATTCTAAAACAAAGTGTGAACAAAAAGTCCTCTATAAATTTATGAAAGAGGAATTTGTAGGTATTGCCAAATATTACATCTTTGCCAAATTTGCGAAAAAGTAGCCACTTTGTGCAAATTTTGCTAAAGGTTAGGTCTGTCTCCAATCCTCCCCGCCCATACCACCAATGACTGGGGACTAGATGGGTTCTGTTATTGTTATTGGATTTAGTAGGTAAATTTTACATCTTTTTTGTTTTTCAATAGATCACAAGGTACTTCATTAACTTAAAACATATGTGTTCTACGTGATGTAAAAGGTGGAAACAAGCCCCTCAAGTGTTTTGAAGTAAGAGTGGCTTCCAACAATAGAACAAGATAGTACGACGCATTCAGAGGAGAAAGAAAGAGAAAAATGAAAGCAAAACCCTTATTCTAATGATTTGAGAACAAGGGTTGGACATAAACAGTATACAACAGAACCACAGATGAACTTAGCTTATATCTTTTTGTTTTGAAGAAGACATACCACAAGCATAACCCACCTGGCCACCCGACATTTGCAACTAGCAGACCCAAACCATCACCAAGCTATATTTACCCATGTTGCAAATCCGAAAACTAAGTGTCTGACAGAAAAGAAATTGCAATTGTGTACCACTTAAAAGACTTCGACCATGTAGCCAAAATGGCAGTTTCATAAAAGCATGTGAATACTGAACACCTACACTTTTGTGCCTTTGAAAAGTAAGATTAAAAGAATGGTCAAACCAACATATAGAAATCTAACCACTTGGTAATAGAATACTAACCCGCTGTTCCTGTCCTCGCGCAACCACTCAAATTTGCTCGGACCCTCTCTTCCTCCAAAGTATTTTCCAACACCTTTGATGGTACCTCCTTCAACAACCTCACCGATAATTTGCACATCATTGACTGAAGGGTGAGCTGGCAATAGTATGGTAATTTTGAATCAGTAGATGTTATCATGCCTTCAGGATTCCGCAACTAAATTGAACCAAGTGGGCAAAGAACAAGAACTCTAGGAAGAGAAAACCAGCGAACAGTAGTAAAAGCATAGTAAGATCATAAGCTACCATATTGAACTCCAAAGTTTCATGATATGATTAAAACAAAAAATGGCATAAGCAAGGATATTGAAATCACGACTAATGACCCGAAAATTTACTGACTATTGATAACAAGATACTTCAACTGCTGATAACAAGATACTTCAAGGGTCGCAAGACAAATATTTTAGTACACCAATGTCAGATGAACAACATGAGGCACGATCAAAGAGGAAATTAAAAACATGAAAATTTCCTAAAAAAAAGGAGGCAATGGTGGAGGCAATCATGCTGGTATTGCAAAGAAAGTCAATCAAGACTACAATGGTAAAGTGAGAATGAATTTGAAGAACAAGAAAAACCAAAATTTAGCAAAGAAAATTCACAGAAGTTTTTCCACCCATACCTGCTTTTACAGTATCAGTGATTGCATACTGAGGCTCTCCTTTGACACCTTCTTCTGTCACTGGAGTGTACATAAAAACCAAACATGAATCAATGTCATCTAGAGTCAGCTGGTATTGCTCATCTTCTGCACCAGCAATTACTACTGGGCTGCTATTCCATCTTCTCCTTAGCCAGCTGGCAATTTCATAACAAAAAAATCACTAGGGAAGAAGAAAGTGCATTTTGAAAACAACAATAGTTTATACGGTGCTACAACTTTTTATTTTGCTTTTTTTATATTGAAGAAGTAATACTTGATAAGTAACGAAATGGGGGCATACAAATACTTAATAAGTAACAAAATGGGGGCATACCTAGCAACCCTTTTTCCTGGAGTTCCACCACACCATGCAACTTCTGCGTATCCCCTAATAGTGTTTCCCTCCATTAGTTCCCCACGCACATCAATCTTCAAAACCTTTGGCCATCCAGTTCCTTTGCAATAAAACAAGATAAGAATTATTTGCATGGAATGTTTTGGAGGAAAATTCAATATTAACTAATCATCTCTAAGAAACATACCAGGTGAAACTCGTGATGAAATAGCAAATACTATAGGATACTCAGTCCCATCAAGGACAGGCGTGCACTCCACTTTCAGAATTCTGCCAATGTCCTCGTGCTTAGGCAAGTACACCTGGCAATCAAAGAATTATCAGCATTACCTTGCAAATATAGAAAAATCATCAGCAATACAAAGAAATTACTATGGTACCCCTTCCATCCCTTATTATCATTCCTCTATTTCACTTTCTGTTGTCCCAGGGTATTAGTCCTCTTTGACAAGTTAAAAAGAAAAAAACAGGCGGTGCACTTTCAAAACTACCCTTAAACAGGCGGTGCACTTTCAAAACTACCCTTCATAAATTATTTAGTTCTAAAGTGGGGACTTGAGGGACAATGATTGAAATCAGATCAACTTGTTAGGGAGATGTGCATTAAATGCATGTCCCCTTAGAATGTAGGAAGTCCCAAAATGTATTAACAAGAAGAGAAGAGTGAGTAACGATTAACATAGCTAGAAACCATTACCTCTCCTGTGGCCTCTGGGATGGCAATAAAATTTGAAGGAGTTCTTTCTCCTACAAACCATTGGTACTTCAAGACCAAGTCCGAATTGCTGCTCCCAGTTTTTTCCGTGACAAAGTTGAAGTGGCAGCAACAAGCATCTTCTTCAAATGGTTTATCAATAGAAACTTCCTTGAGAAGGTAGCCTGGAGGAAATTGGTCCTTCCATTGTTCCAACAGAAACCGAAAAGTTGAATCTGTTCAAGAACCATATGTAACTAGTAAACCTTGAAATGTCATGATTCTCATGCAATTTCCACTCTAAGTTGTAACAACTTGCATAAAGCAGTCCGAAACAAAAACTGTCCCGACTACCCACTGAAAATGATAACCTTCAAATAAAAACGATACAGCATTGAAAATGATGACCTTTAAATGAAAAGGATGCATCATCATCACCAGCCAATCAAGCAAACAAGGCCACACGCCTGCACCTCTATGCCTTTTTCGGCCATAAGTTGTTGTTCCCTAGACTAACAGTGATATACTATCTTTTCTATTGGCTGCATATGCGGATAATAGCAACAGGTCTATCAAAGGCCAACGACATATCTCAGAACACAAAATATCTCAGAACTCATTTACGAAGGTGAAATAAACTACATGTTCCACTACGAGTTGGAGGCACGGGGTTGCTGAGTTGGTACAACTCATAGAAAACACATAAGCTAACCATGAGAAAGAGCAATTGCCCAAAAAGACTCACCTACAGCATGATCTGAACGGCAAAACTCCCAACCATCTCTAATGCACAAAGCAGTGTGTGCAGGATAACGCTTTGCATATGCCATCTCTTCTCGGGATAGATCTATGAGCATATTTAGTTTCATAGTCAGCAACTATTATACAATGTCAATTTATAAGGAAATAATTAATTACCAGCAATAGAAGAAAGTACAAACACTGAAAAACAGAGAAATGAATGACGGGCACAAACGACAAGCAGCACACCCTACAGATAGATATAAATAGAAATACCAAAACCACTTAAAAGACACCGCTCTCCAAGAAACACTAAAAGATGTCTATCTTCTCCTAAAAAGGAGGCAAAACAAACTATAAAAAAAAATCCCATAAACCCTCCATGACTTCGATCTTTACCCCAGCGCAAACCACACTCTTCCAAAGTGCCTGACCTTTGCTGTGCATGCCAAACCCTCTCAAATCACCACTAAAATCAGAACACAAGAGAAAGGCATAATATAATGCTTCTCTAATAACCAAAAAAAAACTCCACCATACGGTCCAGTGCACAGAGCAAATGCAAGACAAGTGCTAAATTACATCCTCCTCGCCGCTACACATAATGCCCATTGGGTTCTTTAACCTAAACATGTGATTCGTGTTAGTTTTCTTGTGAGCCAAAGTAGTTTGAAATAACTATCCAACTGAAAGAAAAAATAGGACAATAAATTGAAGAGATTAGCCCGCTATATCACATGGTGAAACGGAAAACAGGAAAAAGAATATCAACCAGGATCACAAGAAGAACTACTTTAGATAGGTGGAAAAAGGTGTTTGGGGGCACATATAACAAAGGGTGAACATATCAAGCTTTACCATCCTCTAGAGAAAATGAGCGGACTCAGAGCCAAGACTCTAAAGCCAAGAATTTAAGGAATTTTAGTACCTCGATCATTGAATCTTTTCAAAGTTGGGCCAACAAGCAAGATAGAAGCTGCTTCTAGATGTGGCATCTCAAGTATTGGATTCTCCTCAACACGTAGATGCTGCAGCACATCAAAATAGTGGAAACATCACAAGTGTGTGCCATGTCATTAATTAGAATGTCACTGCGTTTACAACTTCACCTAATAGATACGCTCAAATGCTCATTTGTCATAATTTCTAAAGCATGGATTTCTTTTATTTGGTCTCCAGTTTGTACCAAAAGAAAACATCGCATGGCGCATAGCCAAAAAAATGACATTTATAGGACCTTGGATAATATGTCCTCCTGAAGCTCATAGACCTGAACTGGATACAAGTGAATATTATAGATGTATGGAGTAAACAATTTCTTGGCAAGCCCGTGAATAGGACTATTTGTTCAGGATAAGTAGTCAATGAAAACATAATGTGGGTTGGGCAAGAAAAATGATCGTGAAATACTGCAGTTGGCTATTCAAGAAATTAAGTTCAACATCCCACAAAATTTCAGCAATTTACAGAAAATAAAGGCAATGACAAAGTAAACCCCAAATTTCTAGCTAGAAAGACCATATCCTCGTATATGAGTAACATGTTACTTGGACAGTTACTAGGTTCAGAATGTCAACACAGAGATGAACTCTCTTTTTTACTCTGCTAGTGGTGCTGCTCCAAACTAGATGCGTAATCTACCAATCTAAATAGGATGTTTCTCTTCCTCTCCCTCTTTTTCTGGAGAGATATGCATTTAAGGAGAAAGGTTTGCATGCTCTCCAATTTAGGCAACATGTTTCATAATACATCAAACAATTCTGGAAACTCAAGGATAACTTGAAAAGCGCTTTCAACGATAATGAGGCACTCCAGTTAGCAACGCATAACTAACCTCAAGGGCTGGTAAATGTGGGAATCCCTTCAAAGTCAAAATTCTGTTTTTGCTTGCAGCTAATACCTGCACAACAAAAGAAGTGATTCGTTCGATAATAAAAAAGAACAAGAAGAAGTAGGAAAAGAATTGATAAAGAGTAGAAGCAACAAACCTGTAATCGAGGCTGACTGGCCATTGACAGTGACTTCAACTTATTTTGGGCAACAGACAGAAACTGGGAAGAGGTAATACTAGAAATTTTATCAGCTGTTGGTAGACAGTATACAATCCCTCTAGTGTATCTAAAGGTTAGCAAAATGCGATCAGTCCTAAATTTTCACCTCTAGATTAGGAAGTTTAGGAAGGCTCGTGAGTGATGTAATTTGATTCCCAGCAAGATAAAGTTGCTACAAGAACAAAAAAGTATCTCAATACCTTACCCCATGAGAAGCCACATCACATGTGAATGAAAATAACAGACACACACCTGGAGGGCTTTACAGTTCTCAAGTGGTTCAAATCCAGGCCCTTTGAAATCATTAAAGCTCAAATCAAGAACCTGGAAAGAAATGGAATGCACATAGTCAGCCTAAGAAAATGCCCAACTACAGAATCGATAAGTTGCACGTCCATTACCTGATCTAGTCACATGAAGTACACTACTGCACAAAATGTCAGTCTAAAGAAAAAATCAAACTAAGAACAAATAATTTGCACATACAGATACATGATCTAGCCACGTGACAAAGAAGTTGGATCATGTACCTCTAGGAACTCAAATCCTTATCCAAAAGGTTAATATGAAGAAAATAAAAGGGAACAAACCTTCACCCTCTTCAATAGCTCAACACCTTCCACTGTAGACAAGAGATTGTCTCTGAGATAAACAAACTGCCAAGCGGAGTTCCAGATAGGGAGTTAGCAAGAGATAAAAATTTCTGCTGCACGCTCTGTGTCGTGCATTTTACTATTTGCTACCATGAAGCAGAAACATTTTTTCGCAAAAGTGGCTTTGCAAAATCAAGAGGAAATCAGAACGGAATCAGTAGGGCCTGGCAATTTCAAAATAAAAGCCATGAGGCATCAATAAAAGAATAGGGAAGTCCTTGTTTTGAAGATGGCAAAGGGGCGCGTGATGTGCTCCTCTAATCGGAAAACTTACTGTTATTCTTCCATTACTGTTATTCTACATTACTAGTAGGATTATCCGCACCATGAAAGTCCAAAAAATCATGAAGTATGTTCTAGTAATGAAGGTTCAGTGATCATTCAGCACATAAATATGTCCAAGTAAGCTACCAAAAGCAAGAAATTAAACACCTAGATGGATGAAATTGTTGGAAATTGTCCCACATCGGTTAATTATCTCCTCCAACACTCATATATAAACATGGGCAGCCTCTCCACTCATTGCCAATTGGTTTCGAGATGGATAATTGTTCCACATGGTATCAGAGCTAGGTTTTCAAAGACTTTTTCCATTTGTTTGTGCCATAGTTGCACTTTGTTTCGTTGTGATCCGTGTTCCGGATCCTTTGTTGACCTCTCCATGTGCGAGTCGGGGTCGCACATGAGGGGGAGTGTTGGAAATTGTCCCACATTGATCTCCTCCAAAACTAGTATATAAGCCTGGACAGCCTCTCCACTCATTGCCAATTGATTTTGAGATGAATATAAAGTTTCCACAGAAATCACCGTAGAGTTACATTGTTATAAGTTAAACATCGGCTAAATGCAAAGCTGACATATCAAAACCTCATCTGTTACATGTTCTAAAGAAGAAACCAAACACACAATGGCAAGTAGAAAACCTTAACGAGGTACCTCATCACAAAAGAAGCTAAAGAATTTATTTTCTTTTGTCAAAAGCTAACTCTTATTTGCAGCTGGTACAATGAAAACCGAAAAGGCTGCTGATTTTGCCACTTCCTTTTTTGTTAAAGCCACTCCCCTGCAAGTCTATTTTTGGTGCAAAAATACACTTGCAAGGGAGTGGCGTTAACAAAAAAGGGAGTGGCAAAATCATTTCCCAAGGAAAAATGCAAAATTACAAAATGCAAAGCATCTAATCAGCTTACCTCCAAAGTAGGTGACAAATTCAACCCGCTAGAATTGAGACTTCGAATCCGGTGACCCCTAAGATCCAACCTCTGAAATTAAAAGGGAAGATAAATAACTGGTAACTAGCGCAGAATGAAGGATTAACAAAGAATATAGAACTACAAAATAACTATGAAAATTGTGGACAGACATTCATCTCTAATAATAACTTCTAATAGAGAGGAATAGGAAAAGGCAAGAGCAAGATAACCACATTTCCTCCACAAAGAAAACAGCATCATCTTTCTTGCTCTGCATGCACAAAGTCAAGCATATATACATACAAGGGCATGATAAGCCACAGGAAGCTATGTTGCACCAACAGACGCGTGTAACGACATGGACGGAATCACAGAACAGAGACACTCTAACACTAATTTTTAAAACAATCAAAGGATATGACACCCTGTGACAAGTTTAAATAGATATTCACGTTCGTAATTGTAAATAAGATGCAGGGAATAAGGCTCCAAATTTCTAATTACAATTAACACACATAATACAACTTTATTCACATTTATCATCTCATCACCCCCAAAATATTCAAAAAATAGTTCATAATTCAGGTGTATATTGACAATCAGTGCAAGTGCATCTTTATAATCAGAAAAAAACATTCAGCTTGATTGGTAGATTTAAAAGGAGCTTGATCACTATAAATAAATATATAGAGGACTTCACCATGTTCAACTAGAGCCTACATTTCCGTTAACAATCCCAACGTAGCTGCAAGTGTCCATAAAGTGTTTCAAGAGTATCCAGAGGATATGTTAGATTGTCCAGACAGGAAAACATAGGACATTTTTGATTTAAGTCCAACACGTGTAAGGAGAGTGTCGGTGACAGAAAAGTGCCCAACACAGGTACGTGACCTGCGGAAAAGTGTATGCACTTCATAGCTAGGAGCCTGGGACACATCCAGAGTGGAGAAACTGTGAATATCATCGTTTTGCATTGTGTAATCTAAACGAGTTCAACTAAACAGTGCTCATTTGGTGTTGACGTCTATAACATGAGAACTTTTTTTTTTTTTTCAATACAAAAAAAATGCCGAATATTTGTAAGTTATTTGTTTGTTTGTTCGTCCCAGCTATCCATGTCCTTTTACATAGCTAGTTAGCTACATGACTTTCACCCCACATTTTGCAGTCTTCATTCCTTTGACTCTTCTCCCAACCTCGTTAGGTTCAACAATTACCAAAATATGTCCATAACCACCCCTCCGCGACCATGGAAAACTTTCATACTAGCTAATACCACAAGAGAGACATAAGAAAAAGAAGTTTGTGCTATTGTAAGGCCTGTAAACTCCTCCCTTGGAACACTGTTGTTTTCCCACGGATACAAGGTAACCCTGACTACCTTTGGTCCTTGATTCGACCTCCTAATGAGAGTTGAGGTCCTTGCATGGCAGTCTAATTCCTAAGTCTATCTTGCTCTGCATTGGAGTGTCATGTAGTTCCTCAAATGTGTTCCGCAGCAGAAAGGAACACCATCAACTAGGGACGCTATTGGACCTAACCTCTAGCTTCTTGGCCACACAAGCTCCACATTTCAAGTTCACTATCCTAACTGTCTTTGCCACTCCACCAGAAGCCCGGCCTCCTAAGGGCACATAGGAAAGAGAGGCAAGATGACTAGCTTACTAATTTCATTTTATTTTGTTATATCTAGAAGCCTAGATGGTAGCCCGTTCAGCGCCCTATCGGCATTTAAGTGGTAAGGAAGCATTCACCAAAAAGGAAGCAAGATAGAAGGGAGCACGAACGAGGAAGCTTGATTTTCCATCTATATGAGATGCACTTTTTTCACATGAAGAGTGTCTCGATGAACCAAAATAATCTCTCCAGCCCTTTCCACGCGTTTGCGTGAGGTGAGGTGGCCCTAAGGACAAATCTTTGTCGAGGGGAATCGACCCTGCGACCTTGGGGTGGTAAGCTCTGCCGAGGCAAGTCGATTGACCACTGCGACAACCCCCTGGGGTTTTCATCTTTGCTACCAGGTTTATAGTCGAACTTATAAAAGTTTGCATTTCATTATAAGAACCAAGAGTGTATCACGATACTCAAAAGAATCCACCAGCTGAAATCCTTATAAAGGCTTTTAATGTCCAACTTGCAACACTCAATGGTAGTGTTTTTTTTTTTGTTTTTTTTTTTTGTTTTTTTTTATATTAGTATCTCAATGGTAGTTATTTGCTAAAGGATCGAGCATATAAGTTTATGGGCACTGTACATTCCAGGTGTAGATACCATTCTTCGTTCACGTGGAACACAAAAATTTCTTAGCTATTGCTATGCAGCTAACTACTATTAGTACACAAGATTGCAGCCTAAAATCCATCCGATATCTAATACATGGAAAAAAACTAATCCCAAACTAATCATTGTCCATTTAGATACGTAAAATGCCCAAAATAAAAATGAATCTGGCAGTTAATAAGTTGGCCTCTAACAAACAAACAAGCCAATTTTAATAGTTGTTCATGTATTCCATCGTCCATAATGCTCTTTGTGGTTCATAGTCTGTAGTACTTACCACATCATCACTCGCTTTGATCACTTGAGGAAGCATAATGAAACGAGAATCCCGACTTTCTGGTGTTGCCACCTTACGACGACCAGATAAACTGGAACTCCTGTTTACTGACGAAGACAATAAGCTACCTTTTGATCCACTGGAAACTGAAGGTGACCCAGCTGATGGAGAAGAGACCTTTGGAACGGCTTTCCTGGTTGTGCTGCTGGCAGTGCTCCCTAATGGTGAAGAAGCAACCCTCTTTGAGGAAGAAACTGATGGTGATGATGTCACAAAAGATTTCTTCCCAGAATCTTGTTTGTTTGCATCTGAAGAAGACAGTGTTCTCGAAGTTCGAGCAATAGGTGCAGAGGACACCGACTTTCTAGTCTCTGAGATTGCTGACCGGGTCAATGATTTGGTAGCGACGGAAGGTAGTGAACTCCTTCTAACCTCCGGGAGAGACTGCCTTGGTGATTCTGAAGCCGGAGGACTAATCTTTTTGCTAGCAACTGGATTAACACTAGTTTGCCTTTTAGCAATTGAACTTGGCTGTTTCTCAGGCAAACCTCCGGTGCTGTTCCTTCTAACCACCGGAACTAACTTTGAAGAACTAGCTTTCGTTGCAGTTGATTTAATGAGAGTCTTACTCAAATCCGAACTGCTCTTCACTTCCATTGTCTTTCTTGTAGGCCCGGTTGGTCCTAAGACCTTTGGCATCACCGTGGCATTTGGTTTTACAGTTTTCGATGTTCTCTTCACACTCCCAGCTGATGAATGCTCCTGTAACTCTGAATTCTGGGGACCTTCTGGGGGATCTTCACCGGATTGAACAACAAGATCCTCCATTCTACTTCAATAAAAATCACTGAAGTTATGTCTAAACCCAATGATATAAGACAAAAGACAAGTAGTTTGATACAACATTGCTTTGGTATCTTTTGCTTCTATTTTCTTTTGATGATTTGACAAAGAATACAAGAGAAATCTTGAATTGAATCACTGCTTTTCTTTGACTCTTTTTCTATTCATTAGAGCATATTCGAATAAAGATGGTTTTTAGAATAAACAGTATCACCCGAGCACAAAGAAACTTGGAATTTCCAAAAGAAACGTGGAAGACTACGTCAATTTTGTGTTGTTCACGTGAAAAGGTTGCTTTAGACATTACTGCAGTACTAAATTAGTGTACTTAGAGTTGCCGGCCGGCCGGCCGGCCTGCGGTTGGATCCAACGAGTATAATAAAATGAAAAACAACCCACCCAGATGAGTCTAAGTAAAACCCCAACTTTTTTTGGGGTACTTTAGGGTGTCCCAGGCCAACTTACGCCCACACTAATTCCTACAACCCTTCCGTTTCACACACTTACGGGTGGGGATGGGTTGGCCCAACTTAACCGAAGGAAATTCAATAATCTGGCTAAGTTGACTCGTTACGTCACTCTATGTAACCAAACGTCATCCTCTCTTTTCTTTTCTTTTCCTTTCCTCGTGTTTCTCAGCAACCAAACAGAGGGTGTTCGGACCTGACACCTGCGTGGATCTAGCACAAAATGCAGCTTCTTTAGCTCAAATTCGCCAACCCCCCCCCCCCCCCCGGCCCCCTCTTTTTTGGAGGGGGTAATGAAGAACGTCCCAATAACCGAATTAACCTCTCCAGCCCCTCTCACAGCTTGCCGCCAAGGGGAATCGATCCTGCAATCTTGGGGTGGTAAACCCCGCCAAGGCAAGTTGATTAACCACAACGTTGGGATTCAAATTGGAGCGTTTTCTTTCGATCTAACCAAGAAAAAACACTGGCAGATAGAGGAAAGTTGAGAGAAATTGTAGAGAGAGAATGTGGGGAGGCCCTTACCTGAAATGGCGTCTAGATCTGGAGAATAACAGGGAGAGTGAAAAGGAGTGAGACTGCTCAACAACAACCCGACATTTTTGGTCACTAGGGTTTCGTAATAGTGGGTGCAGCGGGAGTATAATACTTCGTGTGTAGGAGAAGTTTCCGCGGCGTGACGCGAAAAGGTTCAAATTAAAGTAGTAGGATAGAGAGTGATGTGGACTGATGAGAGAGAGAGAGAGAGATAGCGCGAGTGAGTGAGTGTGAGGAGAGATAGGGGGTGGGGGTGGGGGTGGGGGTGGGAATCTGAGAGTAGTGTGAGAGAAGCTTGAGAGAGACAGGTAAGGAGTTGTTGGAGTCACTGGCACAGTTGTGTGTGGAGACAGTAAAGTTTGTTTAAATAGCAGTAAACAAAAGAATTGGCGGAAAAAAACTGGCGGAAACGCCTTTGGTCACGTTGGCACTCAGAAGTAGACAATTTTTTTTTCCCAATTTGGTCCTTGTAAGATCAACTGTAATTGTTTTGTCCCATTTACGTGTGGAATGATTCTGCGTGTATCAATAATGTCCACAAATCCAATGTACCGTGAATCTGGTCCGAACCAAATTAATTCATACGTTTTTTGATTTGTAGATTAATGGTCTGAACACGAATTAAAGAATTAAAAAATCGTGATCTACGGTTCACGATTCGATCCACAGATTTTCGTTATGAAACATTTGATTAACTGAACTGGACCGTGGGATATCTATATGCTCAGTATTTGAATCATGTGTACATAAATCTAACGGCTCAAACTTATCCTTCATAAATCCTACAGTTGAGAAGAGTCATAGGCCTGAAAAATCTTATTTTCAATCTTCTCTAACCTTTTCTCTCTCTCTCTCTCTCTCTCTCTCTCTCTCTCAAACAAAACCCAATCTGGTTTGGCCGGAGGGAGAGGGGCCGTCGCCTCCTCCTTTCCCCTTCTCCTCCTCCCAAGTCTCCCCCCCCCCCCCCCCCCCCCCCCCCCTTTCCCCCTTTTCCTCTTCTCCCTGCTCCCCTCCTCTCCGTTTTCCTGTTTCGGACCCTCTCCGTTTTTGGGTTGTGCCTCGTGTTGTGCTCCGGCAGATGAGTCTCCCGTCGGCGGCCTATGTACTCAGTCTATTCCGGCTCCTTCTTGGTTCCCTGATCTGGTAGTAGTGGCTGGCGGGTTGCAAGTTTAGCAAGGCGACGGTTGTGGGACGGTGAGATGGGTTTGGGGATTCATTATCGTTTTCCTTTTCTGTTTTTCCGATGCATCCAATTTTTTTCCGACTGGTTTTCTCAATTCGGTTGTGTTCCAATTCGGATTTTCCTCGGATCTGGAGGGTAGAGGAGGTGGGCGAATAACATCGTCTGGTTCGATCTCCTTAAAGCACTGTTGGTCTGAGGCTCCCTCAGATCCCCCGATGTGCGGCGGTGAAAATAAGTTCGTGGTGTGTGACGTCCCACTTTTTTAGTAAAATAATAATAATAATATTATTTTTGACGCAAATAATTAAATCTTTCATTTTTCTTTTCAAACTTCTTGCTAAAAGAAAAAATAATATGTTGGGCTACTTATTTTTGGCATCAGTTACACGTATCGCTTAAAATCCTAAGTTTGGTTAAACTGGGAATGGGTCCCCGCAAGTGATTAGTTAACGTAAAGAATAATGTTGGGTTGATTGTGTAAATAGACAATATAAGTTTTAAGTTTGAAAGTGGGCAGTTTATTAGGGTGAGGAAACGTCTGAGAAGTAGACATATTTTATTCCTTGAAGAGGAGAGCGTGAAAGAGCAGCCGCAGTTGAGAGTTCATCGGTAGTTTCCGGATCCGTGAATCATCGGGTAAGTTTAATGTTTTCATCTTCTTCTTTTTTCCTTGCTGGGCAATTAGGGGCTTTGATTTGGAAACAATGGGATTTTGTTTGGTGTAGCGAGTAGGCGGAGGAGGGAGAATCGAAGGGCTGCAATGGTGTGGTGTGTGCGTGCATGTGTGGTGTTCTGTGTGTGTGCCGTGTGTGAATTATGAAGGAGAAATTGGTGGTGGACAAATGGTGTGATACCGTTACGTGGTTAGAAGCTTGAGGTTCTATTGATTTGGTTTAGATCTAGGTTCATGTACTTAATAAAATGGTATTGTTAGGTTTGTATAGGCAGTGTTATTATATTGCAAATAGGCAGTGACTTCATACGTTGCAATTTTGTACAGGTTAATTCTTTTTGCGTGTTCGAGTTGCATTATCTTTGGGCTAAGGTGAGTGGTTAAGCATGCGATCCCTTTCTTGGAATCCTCTTGAGCCAATCTGTTCTTGACAATTCGTTTACTCGTTGTAATTCGATAAGTGATATTCTTATTCGTCGCTCTCATATTTATTGATGATTGACGTACCCTTTGGCATACAAGGTTTATTGATGATATTTTCGATTGTTGGATTGCCCATATTTTTCTTGTTGCTCCATAATATTATTGTGACTCTGCAACGACACGGAGAATAATCTTGGTGCAGGTGCCTTCGGCTCGCCGTTGTTCTATTTGTGTTTGGGACCATGGACTATATTTATATTTATTTAAGTCCAAGGAAAAGACTCGTGAGATATCGTGGTGACTTTGGCCACTAGGGAAAAGACTTGTGATATACCCTGTGACCCTATTCCGGATCGGCTTAGGGAAAAGGTCCCAGGCGTCATTCTGAGGTGACTCTAAGTACGGTGTTGGATCCAACGGGCTAAGCCCTGAGAAAGTATTTGGCTTTTGGTACTTGGTAATTGGAAGATGTGGTTCCCACTTTGATTTGGACTACCTCATTATTGTTGTTCCTCATTCCGATATTGTTGAGCAGGCTATTGGTATTAAATGGTTGTTATCATTGTTCGATTGTTGTTGTGATAATTTGTTATTCAGTCATTCATCTTTCGATACTATTTGCTGAGCCACTGACTTTGTTAGTTTGTTGGTATTATTCGTTGAACCTTCGACCTTCCTTAATTTGACACCATTTCTTTGGAGCCCTTGTTGTCATTGATTTAATACGTATGCCACTTTGTATTATTACTCTTAGCATGCTTAACTACTCACTGAGCTCGTCAGTTGACGGATTTATTCCATTTTTTTTTTTAGGTTAGTGCATGGGGCATTGTAGTGGACTCTGCGGCGTTGTCGGGACCTTCTGTTTGGACCTCTAGGACGTCTGCATTTTTATTTCTTTTCTATCGTCAAAAAGCTTCCGCATTTTTATTAGCTTTCGCACTTTTATTAATTGGCAGTTCGTTGTGGAATTTAGAAATTGGAAAATACGATATATTGTGTCATTTGCTTAAGAAAAATATTGGTTTAAGTTGCAGATTTTGCTTTAATAAAATATCCAGTTTTTATTGATTGCGAGTTCTTAAAATATTATTTTTAATTAGACTTCGTGTTCCATGATTATTACATGGTTCACGGCCGGTCATGTTCCCGAATTTGGGGCGTGACATGGTGTGTTCGGCTTTTACGGCTCGATCCGACAGAGGAGCGTGCAGGTCTTCGGGTGCCATGGGTGAATCAACAATTTGGTTTTGCTCCGGTAGAAGAGCTGTATTTCTCCTTTTGTTGTTTCTTAGTTGTTATTGCATTTCCAAATTTCAGTTGTGCTTTTTGTTTATTACGGGTTTCAGCTGGGGTCCGTTAGGATTCTTTACTACCTAAAACTATATTGGTTCTTAATCTAGGCGTTTCGTCAGTCCTACTTGCAGGGGGTGTCTGTGTCGAAATCATGATAGTTTTGGTTCTTTCTTGTATCATTTGATGAAATATGTATTGCCTTCAAGCTTTGGAATGAAATTGACAGTTTAAAAAAAAAAAAATTAAAAATCTATCATATTCCAACTCTCTTTTGTTATGGAAAGATAAAAAGTAATAAAATTTCATTGCAAAAAAAAAGAGCGAGATTTTGAAATAAGAAAATGAAGTAATTTTTGAAACCTTAGCACTCTCTCTCCCCGAAGCAAGTCGAAATCTTCTATAACTTTTTCTATCCCAACTCTATTTTGTTATGGGAATATAGAAAGTAATAAAATTTCACGTATAAATTAGTGCAAGGCAGATCGTAAACTAAACAAAAGGGTAAGAAATATTTTTGTTTATCAGTTGATCAATTTTAATTTTAAAATTTTATCTACTGGTATAAATTATTTTTGGAATTTGGTTGCTGGAATGTGGAATCTCAATTCCAAAGGGAAAAAATTGTGGAATCTGGTATGTAATGGCCTAATGGGAATGTTGGCTGCTGGAATTTGGTTGCTGGAGCTTGGAATGTTGGTTGTTGTTAATTTTTTTTTTTTGCTTTGGTGTTTTTTTTTTTTTTGTGTGGTTACATTTAATCCGTGGGCTTTATTGTCTTTCGGTTGCTTTTTTGGGCTTTTTTTTTGGCTTTGGTGGTTGAAATCCATGAACAAAACCCGTACCGTACCTTAACTTACGGACAAAACCGGGACCGGACCATATGACTTTTTTTAGTCCAAACACAGATGCATTTTCTTAGAATCGTAACTCACAGTTCGGTCCTCGGATAGTCTTTGGTCTATTTGCTTCTTAACACTCTTAAAAAGAATTTAATCAGAACCAAATCTTGTAGGGCTTCCTCCTGCTGCCATTGATCGTCATCTTAGGGCCAATCCTGTAGGGCACTTCAGCCCTAGATCCGGGTCGCCACAAAATGTACTCTAATTATCTTTTTTAATGGGGTCATTTGTTTGCCATGATTAAAGGATAGATTGGAATAATGCCTAAATCAATTGGATATTTTTTTGGCATTTGTTAGTTTTGTGTTAAATTTTTTTGGCTTATTGGTTCTTCTCGACGAGTGAAATCAGAAAAGTAAAAATTATGATTCAAACTTAAATTCTTTCGATAAAGACAAAAGACATTTTTTTCAACTTTATTAAAAAAAATTGAGTTTGGATCACTCTATGCGCTCAACTTTGTTTTTACCCAATTTGATCCTTAAACTATCCAATAATACCCAATTTGTCCAAATTAAAGGAAAAAAACCACATGTCCAAAATTACCTACAACGCTCTCCCCCAATGATGGATTCAAGAATGTTTTTTTTCTTTAAGTGGGGACACCTTGTTAATCATAATGGCAAAAATTTATGTTTCTCGTTAACCACAATAAAATTGTATACAATTAAGGCTTGCATTACAAACTGCAAAAATATATAACACGTACTTTCGCTTAAATTATGTAAAAATTAGTACAAAATCTTAGACAAAATTTGAGAGTATATTTTACATGAACATGGATAAGTTTTAGAATGATCGATATAATTTTATTAATGATATTATTTTAAAATATTACTCTTAGGCGGTTAAACTAGAGGTATTTAATGAAAGAATGTCTCAAGAAGTACGGTGGGGAGTGGAAGGCGATAGCTAGTGACAATATGTGGAATACCATAGCTGACGGTATTAGAAGATTATCGAAAAAAGTTCTTGAGGGGTCGAAGGGAAAAGGCCCAATTTCTAAGGAGACATAGTGGTGGAATGACGAGATTCAAACCATGATAAAAGCCAAGAGGAAGTGCTTTAAAAAGTGGCAAAAGGACCGGAATGAGAAAATTTTTTAGGGTTATAAACAATATAACAAGGAAACTAAGAAAGCCATTAGGGATACTAAGTTGAAAGTCTATGAGAATTTGTACGCTAAACTCAATAGTAAAGATGGAGAAAAAATTATTTATAAACTTGCCAAGTTGCGAGAAATGAGAGCTAGAGACTTTTCTCAAGTTAAGTGTATAAAATGTATTGATTCGGTAGTATTGGCGAAAGACGAGGCGACCAGGGATATATGGAAGTCGTATTTCGAGAAGTTGTTAAATGAAAAACATGAAGGAGATTTTGGTGAGGAGGAAGAGTATGTACCTGGAAAGAATATAGAATATAAATTTTATTGGAGAATACAAAAGTTCGAAGTGGTTAAAGTTTTAAAAAAGATGAAATCGGGTAAGGCCTTAGAACTAGACGGTATCAGACGGTATCCCTATGGGTGACTTGGTTGACGAAATTGTTTAACAAGATTATTATGACTAGGAATATGTCCGACAAATGGAGAATGAGCACTCTAGTACCTATCTATAAGAATAAGGGGGATATTCAAAGTTACAACAACTACAGAGGTATTAAATTGACGAGTCATACGATGAAGTCGTAAGAAAGAGTTTTTGAGCATCGCTTGAGGATGGTAACTACGGTGTCAGAGAAACAGTTTGGGTTCATGCTTGGAAGATCAACCATGGAAGCTACTCTGTCCGTCCCGGTTTGTTTGTCACCTTTTTGACTTTTTGAGAGCGTTTGACCTCTCAAAGAATTGGCTATAATTTTCAATTCGTAATGTTTTTAATATGCAATATAGATTTTGTTTGATAGATCTCAATTAGTTTTATTATACAAAATCTTCAAAATCATAAAAAAACATTATAAAATGTAAGATATAAGTATATTTTTGAAAGACACGTATTTCGACAATTGGACAAATAAATTGGGACGGAGGAAGTATCTACCTATTAAGGAGAATGGTAGAAAAACACAGAGCAAAGAAAAAGGATCTTCATATGATTTTCATAGACTTAGAGAACACTTATGATAGGGTGACTGGAGACATTATATGGTAGGTTCTAGAGAGAAATGGAGTGACCAAATGGTATATCGATATGATTAGAGACATGTATGAAGGTGTCGTCGCTACCATTCGATCACCAGTAGGGGAAACGAGTGAATTTTCAATCACTGTAGGATTGCATCAAGGGTCAGCTTTGAGCTCGTACCTCTTTGCCTTAGTTATGTATGAATTAACTGGACAATTTCAGAAGGATATCCCATGGTGTATGATGTTTGCAGATGACATTGTCCTCGTAGATGAAACCGCTAGAGGTGTTAATCCAAAATTATAAATTTGGAAGGAAGCATTAAAGTCAAAGGGTTGTCGGACAAGTAATAGTAAACCTGAGCATATGGTATACAAGTTTAGTGGCACTAACAGTGCGCACGAAGAAAAAGTGATGATTCAAGATCAAAAGATACTTAAGAGTGATCATTTTAGGTACTTAGGCTCAATTATTGGTATAAGATAGAGAGATTGCTAATGATGTGACCCATAAGATCCAAGTGGGGTGACTCAAGTGGATGAGCGCTACTGGTATACTGTGTGACAAGAGGGTACCCATAAAATTGAATGAAAAATTCTATGGAACTGCCATCAGACCAACAATGTTTTTACGGGACAGAATGTTGGGCCTTGTTGGCCTATTAAGAAATAACATGTGAACAATATGAGTGTAGCGGAAATGAGAATGTTGAGGTGGATGTATGATAAGACTAGACGAGATAGGATTAGAAATAAAACAGTTCATGAGATGGTAGTTGTAGCACCCATAGAAGAGAAGATGAGGAAAAATAGACTAAGGTGGTTTGGGCATGTCTACTGTAAACCAGGAAATGCAGTAGTTAAGAGAGCAGATATGATAACTTTAGGTAGCAATGCTACGGGGAGGGATAGACCTAAATTGATATTAGATGTTGTGGTGCGCAACGATATGAGTATAGTAGGTTTGTATGAACAAATGGCCATTGACAGAACTCAATGGAGGAAAAAGATTCATGTAGCCGACCTCAAGTGATTGGGATATAAGGTTCGATTTGGTTTGATTTACTCTTAGACGGTTAAAAATACGTACAATTAAGAAAGAATCGATCTAAATAGTTAAATAGTTCAAAAATTAACAATTATAAATGTCTTATATGACGAAATTGAAACATAAAACTAATTATATATGTATATTTTTGAGATATATGCAAGTGTGTATGTGTAGTAGTATACTTAATTTCATAATTATACTAAATATACAAAAATATAACAATATTATTTTAGTTTTGAGTGGGGGCATGTGCCCCCATTTTCTTCACTGCCGTACTTTACCCATATACTATCATTCAACCACCTCATCCCCTTAACTCCCACATACTAACCTTTGTCTAAGACTGAGTTTCTCTACGAAGCTAGATAAGCTAAACGAGTTTACTTTCTTTTACAAAAATATACAAAGGGAAATAAACCTCAACAAAGTATGAGAAATAAACCCATATAGCTCCGTACTAAATAGGTTTACTTTTCCTTTACAAAATATACAAAGGAAAATAAGCCTATACAAAGTAAGAGAAATAAACTCCATTTAGCCCTTTTTAGTTTTGTAGGAAAATTGAGCCTTAATCCCTTGCACCTGTACTTGAAGATTGAAATATGAAGATACTATTCGTTTTACTTACAACTCCCGAAAACCTTTTGAAAATCGAGAGTTTTCAGAAAGAGTATATAAGAGAGATCTACCTACATAGGCATTTCTAAACTACACATAAAAGGATGAAAACATATCCCACCTAAGTGACCAGAATGAAAACTTAATTGGTATCCATTATTAGGATCATGATTTAATTACGGGTAATGATTAATGCAAAAACTACTGTTTATGCTAAAATTGCACTGCATAAAAGGCTTGTATTAAGTGAAAGGTACAAAATTATTATGAACTAAAATTTTGACATTGACAAAAATAGTTTTTGCATTATCATTTTTATCCCAAACATTAACTGTCCGTTTTCCAATCGGACATAAGAGGTGGATATTCTATCACCCCAAGTATTATATTCGAAGGATATAAATTCAGTGTGCCACCCACATATAGATCGTCGATATAATATCATCGGAAAGTATATCCACCTAGCGAATATAATAAGAATAGATGAGCTGGTATTATTATATCGGTTTTGTAACGACCCTGAATTTTGGTCAGTAAAAATTTCGTTAAATATTTGAATTTTATTGAATTACTTATTTTCTTTTATGTGGCTATATGTTTTCTTGTTAATTTTCGTCGTAGTTAGATTTTACTCTTGACTAGAAAAACCTACGTGACCAATTTAGTTAATTTCCAACCGACTACTTGGAGGAACCAAGGAACCGACCTACCTAGTTACTAGATGAACCTTTTGGACCTTTTGAAAACTTTTGCTTTTACCCATTGGTCCATAATGGTTAGGGTAATTTTTGTCCATTGGATAATAAACTTTTTATTATAAAAGTACATGTAGTCTTTTCAAAATTTTATTTTAATAAAAGGTACTTGTACTCTTTTGTCCAATGGTTATTAACCGCAAGGAAAACTATTATCCATTGGGTAATAACCGTTAGGGAAGTTAGTGACCATTGGATAATAAAGTCTTTTGACCAAATAAAGTACCGATGTGACTAGGGAACCTTCCAATAAAGTTGATTTGACTTGTACTTTATTATTATTTTAATGGGGAGAATCCTAGTCTTTTTATTTAATTGGGGTACTTGGTACCACACCTATATTTAATATAGGGCTTTTGTCACATGCTTAAAAGTACTCCTTGATTATTTTACTATAAAAGTTTCCTAGTTATTATTGTCCATTGGATAATAAAAGTTAGGGTATTTATTATCCATTGGGTAAAAGAGTTATTCTTTTGACTAGTCTTTTTCTTAAAAACCCATGTGATGAAGTAACCATATTTTAATTTGAAAGTACTTATTAGCCTTAGTAGCCTTTAAGGCCTAAGATTCTTAAAAGTACCCTAGTTTATTTATTTAAAGAGACATGTGCTTATTTATTTGGAAATCTTAGCCTTTAAGTTTCCTTGACCCTAGTACCAAAGGTACCCATTGTTTATTGTTGCTTGTACTTTTATATGTATATATATATATATGTGTGTGTGTGTGTGTGTGTACTAGGGAGAGAGAGAGAGACCCGAGAGAGAGAGAGAGAGAGAGAGAGGAGGCAGGAGAGAGGGAGGTTGGTTGTACCATGCTTGATTTTGCCTTGATCTTTCTTCATCCTTGGGAATCTTTCCCCTAACCAAACTTAACTCCCCATTTGTACTTCTAGGATTTGTTCTAAACCAAATCTTGTACCTATGTCTCATCCTTTCCAACATATCTTCCACAAATCCTATCCAAGGACAAGTCTTAGCCATGCAAGCCTACCTTTTAGCCTAACCTAGCCATGCAAGCCTACCAAGTAGCCTTTGATCTTCCATGATTTCATGCCATATGTAAAAATTTGAGGTAGAGAGAGAGAGAGAGAGGGGGGGGGGCGGCCTTGAGAGAGAGGAGAGGGCCAAGGTTTTGCCTATAAATAGAACCATTCCCATGCCATTTCAACTCACACCTTCACCTAGCAACTTCTCTTTCTAGAAAAATCTTGTTCTTTCTTTGTTCTTTCTTTTGTTCTTCATGTTCTTGAGTAGTTCTTGAGTTCTTCAAGAAACTCATCCTAGGCCGCCACTAAACCGCCACTCGACCACCCTCTCGATCCAAAAGTAGTAGTAGTAATAGTCAAGTAGAAGTTTCGAGAGAAACCTTTCTCTTTCGAAGCTACCGGAGACCACCGTAGGAAGTTACTCCGCCCGACCACCGACGTACTTTCCGATAGCCGACGTACCTTCCGTAGCCGACTACCGCCAAGAAGTAAGGTAGAATACCTCTACTCACTTCCCTACGTATAAGTAGAGTCCCTCGTCCACTAACTCAACGTATAACGTAGAACCGTATGTTGGAACGTATAAGTAGAATACCTCTACTCACTTCCCTACGTATAAAGTAGGTTATCTTTATTTACGTACTTATCGTTTGTTTAGAAGTATTCGTATTTGATCTTTAAGATAGTTATGAGTATGCGTATATGAGTTGCTTGTATTACTTGTGGTATGTGATAAAGCATAAGTGATTTCACTCCAAAGACGTCCGTACATGTGGCGTTGTGCTTTGAATAAAGCATAAGTGATACACTCCAAAGGGGTCCGTACATGTGGCGTTATGCTATAAGTAGTAATTGAGCGTGATGAGTAATATAGAATTGGATGATCTTGTTAGGATGATTCCTGCTTACGTTTGTCCTACCGCGGAGTCTTTGTATGTAAACGAGACACGAGAACCGAGAAAGTAGAAATATGACACCTAGGGTGTGATTAAAGGAAATGTTTTCCGAGGAAGAAAATATTTTTGAAACAACATAATGACCGGTTTTGGGTGGCATTATGTACATGCGTAAAAGGAACATTTGAAAAGGTTGAAATGTTTTGGAAACCGCGATGTGGCCGGACGTGGTAGCCCATCGTGTGGATTGTGAAAACCGCAACGTGGCCGGACTTGGTAGCCCGTTGTGTGTATGAAAACTCGTAATGTGGCCGGACTTGGTAGCCCATTGCGTGGATTGTGAAAACCACAATGTGGCCGGACGTGGTAGCCCATTGTGTGGTGTGTGTTGAAAAACCCCAATGAGAACCCGGAGCGGCGGAATCATTGTGGGGATACTCGGGAACCCGGAGCGGCGGAACCGAGGTTTTTAGATTTCGAAAACCCCCAATTGGAAACCCGGAGCGGCGGAACCATTGTGGGAGACTCGGGAACCCGGAGCGGCGGAACCGAGGGTTTTGAAATGTGTGCGTTCCCATGGGAACCCGGAGCGGCGGAACCATGGTGAGGTGTAGCTTGGTTATCCGCGGTACGGAGCCAATGCAAATATTTTTTGTGTGCCAATGGGAACCCGGGACGGCGGAACCATTGTGAGGATACTCGGGAGTCCGGAACGGCGGAACCGAGGTTGGGTGTGTAGCTTGGTTATCCGCGGTACGGAGCCAATGCAAATGTTTTGTGTTAAACAAATGGCTTTTGAAAGATTGTTTTGTAAATGAAAATGTTGACACGGTCTACGATGAGTCGCGTAGGAGAAACACGAGACTCTTGGACACCAACGAAAGTTGATTAACGAATGTGGATGTGTCATTGTTAAGCTGCGTATATATGTATCATGTGGAAATCGATGTGTTATTCCTTTGTTTATAAGTATGAGTTAGCGGGTATGGGATTACTTTGCTGAGCTTTGTAGCTCACGGTGTTGCCTTTTGGTGACCCTGACATATTATATGGGTGGCGATGCCGGTATAATGTGACAGACTTTGTAGATAATCAGGATAAGCAGATCACCGTGGAGGCTTTGGAGCTGAGGAGCTGGCAAGAATGGAGGAGCTGTAGTTAGGAACCCTAGAATCCCCTCCGTTTATGTAAACATTGAACTCTTGAGAGAGTTTTGTTGTAATAACGAGCCAGACTTCATTTGATTTCATGAATAAAATGTCCTTTTAACGTACCCAAAATTCAGGGCGTTACAGATTTTATCAATAAATTGTCATCTTAACGTACCCAAAATTCGGGGCGTTACAGGTTTGCATTCTTAATTACGAAAATACCACAGTCCTCTTTTAGTTATATACTCAT
Source organism: Rhododendron vialii (assembly GCF_030253575.1). Taxonomy (NCBI): domain Eukaryota; kingdom Viridiplantae; phylum Streptophyta; class Magnoliopsida; order Ericales; family Ericaceae; genus Rhododendron; species Rhododendron vialii. Next base: position 14,850,954 of record NC_080569.1, read on the forward strand.
CTACCTTACATATTAATTCCAAAACAAACCAAACATATACACGTCGCTCCTCTATAAATTACTTAAGAAAACCATCTATGTCACATTCTGCCAAGCCCTTTGCTCTTTTATCATATATCTCCTCGTACAATATTCACCCAAACTAATCCAGTATCCGTACATAACTAAACCGCTCATCAAACCAACTATAAGGGGTCGTTTGGATGCAGCATTAGGTGGGGGATAGGTTTTTACCCCAGAACAAGACCCTGGGCCCCTCCCTTTACCCTCGTTTAGGAAGGCAAAGTTCAGGGGGTTTCGTTTGTTCCGTTTCTTGGCTAAGACTGGAAAAGGGGGAAACGGGGGTATTATCTTCGGATAGGGTTTGAGGTCCCCATAAGTTATCCCCCTAATCCCCCTTGAAACTTGACGATTCTATCCCTTCTTATCCCCTTTCTCCCACCCTCAGCTTTCTATGTTTGCCGTTATCCTAGTTATGCTTTTGTTCGAAGAGACAAGTGGAAAAGCTGAGAAAAAAAAATAAGTTTTCCAAATTTCAATCATTTGAACCAGAGGAAAGATTTTAGTTTTCTAAACATTTTATCCTAAATGGCCATTATTAAATTTTAACTCTTGAGCTCTCGTTGATTAGCCATAAGAAAGTCATAGAATCAAATATCTTTTAGGGCTAATCAATGAGAGACATAGAGTTAAAATTTAATTATGATATTTTAGGATAAAATGATAAGAAAACTAAAATCTTTCTACCGGTTCAAACAGATTGAAATTTGGAACACTTAATTTTTTAACCATAAAGATTTTAATTTTCTGATCATTTTATCCTAAATAGTCATAATTAAATTTTAACTCTAGGGCTCTCGTTGATTAGCCCTAAGAAAGTCGTAGAATCAAATATCTCTTAAGGCTAATCAACGAGAGCTATAAAGTCAAAATTTAATTATGACTATTTAGGATAAAATGATCAGAAAACTAAAATCTTTCAATCGGTTCAAACGGATTGAAATTTGGAACACTTAATTTTTTTTTAAAAACCGAATTTTATAAAAAAAATCTAATAATAATATTAAATTAGTTAAATTTGCTAGTAGAAATAAATATTACGGCTTAAATTGTGAAAGAATAATTAAATTTGCAATTACATATAAAACGTAATACATAATTAATTTAGGGATACACAAAGGCAAAATGGTTATTTGACAGCTTTTTATATCATCCACTATTCCTTATACGGTTATATCCTATTAATATCAATCCTCCATCCCAAAAAAGTATTATTTAATCCACTTCTTTAATACCTTATCAAAAACAATCTATTATTTAATTTTTTTTCATAAACATCACATCAATGTGGGCCATCCCTTATTATTTTATCCTCTTATTAACTAGGGGAAAAAACTGAAATAGTCCATCTAGTTAAGTATTCGTGTCAATTTGGTCCCTGTAGTTGTAATTGGCTCGATTTACACTCTGTACTTTTCATTTTGTTTCAATTTGGTCTAATTACTAACTTCCGTTAGTCCTTTAAACAACAAAATCATATGGCCCCCTTTTTTGGGGTTAAAATAGACTCGTTCGGCTAAATAAGCCAACTAGTTTATTTTTTTATCCTTATTGAAATTTTTTTCGTATTTGTTAGTTTTTTGGTGTTATTACTTCGTTATGACGAGAGAAATCTAAAAAGTAAAAAAATTATGATCGAAATTCAATTTTTTTGAATAAAGACAAAACATTGGCTTATTGGCTTATTTTTGTCTTTATTCAAAAAAATTAGGTTTCGATCGTAATTTTTTACTTTATAGATTCCTCTTGTTATGACGATGCAATAATTCCCAAAAAAATGACGAAAAACTAACAAATACGAAAAAAATTTGAATAAGGACAAAAAAATAAGTCAGTTGGCTTATTTAGCTGAATAGGATTACTCATTTCTCTCTTGCTCTAATATACTTCTGAACCAAAACACAACTCATTTTTCCATTCTCCATTGATAAAGAGGCACTTGGGAAGAAATTTGGTTATAATTTTCTACAAAAAGTTGCCATCGAATTCAGCATTTTTATGATCAGCCATGAGGCATCATAACCATTGATATTGTCTACATGTTCAACTTGTGGACAAATACTAAAATGCCTTATTTTTCTTCATAGTACTGAAAATGCATATAGAACCATGTCCAAAAGTCACAACATGATATAAATCCAAAAGTCACAACATGATAAATAACCATGTCCAAAAGTCAGAATATTATATAAACTCAGTTCCAAATTTACCATGTCATAACCTAATACATAGACATAAGTCACATAACAAACCACTCAACTAGGTTACAATAAACCTAACTTAACAGCCCAAGTGGTTACAAAAAATAGTGCCCTGTCATTCCATTCATTTTTCTACACTTGGTCCATGCATTGATTCCTGACTAGGAATGTTGAAAAATAAACCTAAGCCAATTTTTTTATTTTTATTCAAAAAAAATTGAATTTCGATAATAATTTTTTACTTTTTAGATTCTTCTCATCATGACGATGTAATAACTCCCAAAAAATTGATGGAAAACTAACAAATACGAAAAAGAATTTGAATAAGGACAAAAAATAAGAAAGTTGGCTTATTTAGCCGAACGGATCTGTTTTAACCCCAAAAAAGGGAGTCATATGATTTTGCTATTTAAAGGACTAACGGCGGACTAACGGAAGTTAGTAATTGGACCGAATTGAAACAAAATAGAAAGTATAGAGTGTAAATCGAGCCAATTATAACTATAGAGACCAAATTGACACGAACACTTAACTACAAGGATTATTACAGTTTTTTTCCCTATTAACTAATATCCCAATTCTTTCTCCCCGCATCCAAACGGGCCATAAAGGTCATCGTCCATCCAGGTAAATGTTGGATTACTCGTTCCAGAACAACATGTCCCTCTATTAATCCTATCCGCGGATCAAACACGACTCGGAGTAACTCTGTCTCTCTGTCTCTCTGTCTCTCTCATGCGTTCACATAAAATTCCCCCGAAACCCTAACTAAACTCCACAGAGAGCACAGGCTGTCTCTAGCACACACAAATCACTACCAATGGACGATGGGGACGGTGTCCTGAGCTTCGATTTCGAGGGCGGCCTCGACGCGGGCCCCACCATCCCCACGGCATCCGTACCCGTAGTCCACTCCGACGCAGTCGGTGGCGGCGGGACCGCCAATAACGCCGCCGCCGCCGCAGCAGCGCCAGCAGGTGGCGCCGATCCCGCTGCGGCGGCGGGGGGAAACCATTCGGGGCGGCGGAGCTTCAGACAGACGGTTTGCCGGCACTGGCTCCGGAGCCTGTGTATGAAGGGCGACGCCTGCGGGTTCCTCCACCAGTACGACAAGGCCCGGATGCCGGTCTGCCGATTCTTCCGCCTCTACGGCGAGTGCCGCGAGCAGGATTGCGTTTACAAGCACACCAATGAGGATATCAAGGAGTGTAACATGTATGTTACTTTCATTTAGTTGTAACTTTCTTTTTCGTGTTGGTTGTGTTATTTTATCATTGTAAGTAGTGGTTAACTTTATTGATGCCACTCATGTACAAAAGAAAGCCGAGGAAAAGAAAAAAAGAGAAGAGGCCAAACAATAAAAAGACCTGTACACCAATCTAAACTCCAAAAATATCAAAAGAATTGATACAGTGTAGGGTTGCAGTCCCTCGCCTCCGAACTAAACAAAGTAGAAAGAAAAAGACTCCCAACATATTTTCATTGTTTGTGTAGACGGTTGTTGATTCTCGTGATTAGGTTTGGGTTTGAGATTTAGTTATTTGCCCAAGAAGAGGAGCAAAAACTGGACCTTTCGAATGCGTATTTAGTTGTACTTCCATGGCCTCGCTGATATGGTATTTCAATTGGACCTTCAGGCAGCGCAGCCCGATTCTACTTGAGTAAGCCATCTGCTTTTCTAGCCCCTAATCATGTGTTTTGCACGGCCTGTAGCACCCTGTTAGGCTGTATCGCCATTATGGTGAAACAAATATATTGTCCATAAGGTGGGCATGTAGGGGCTTAGTAAGGAGTGTTAGGTTTTTTAATCACTTAATGGCGAGTGCTAAAGCTTGTTAGATTATTGGAGGGTATCTGCCTGCACTGTGATAAGGAGCGAATGTAAGTTTTGACTTTTTATGAGGAAGAGAGAGCTAGCTGGACATGAAAGAAGGAATGTAGGCACTCTTGAACCCTGTTGCTCTTAGAAGAGATTAGTAGAAGTGAGAAAGCCAGGATAACAAAGACTAGAAGGAGATCACCATACACAATTTCCCCCCAACAGAGTTCACAAAATGAGTTACAGCATGGACTTCTCTGGCCATTTCTGAGAATGCATCTAATACACCCATATGATTTCTTAACATTAAGGGTTTTGTGATGTTGTCATCCAAAATTGTTGGTGGTGTTTTCTTAGTAGTTTGAGAAAACAACTCACTTGATATCTATGAGATATGATTCTGATGTCAAGGTTTTGTAACCGCAGGTACAAGTTGGGATTTTGTCCAAATGGCCCTGATTGTCGGTATAGGCATGCAAAGCTGCCTGGACCTCCACCTCCTGTGGAAGAAGTCCTTCAGAGAATTCAGCAGATGACTTCTTACAACTATGGCAACTCCAACAGGTTTTTTCAAAACCGAAATGGTAATTATCCTCAACAAACAGAAAAAAATCAGTTTACTCAAGGTCCAAATGCTGCTAATCAAGGCACAGCTGCAAAATCTTCTACAACGGAGTCCCTCAATATACAGCCGCAGCAACAAGGTCAACAGTCCGAACAACAGGGCAACCAGACCCAAGTACAAAATCTTGCCAATGGCCAGCAAAATCAGGGGAATAGAACTGCTACGCCGCTTCCTCAAGGAATATCTAGGTGTGTTCAGGGTGTTGTGGTTTTTAATTAGGTCATAAAAGTACAGCCCGTAGTCAAACACTGGCATTTTCCAGGTCTTTTCATAAGTCAGCTGTAATTCGTTTATTTAAAGCACATGGTAGTAGAAATGGTGGTCTCCAGTCAGTTAATTTTGTACTGTTGCTTTTGTTATTGATGTAAAAATTTGCTTTGTTCTCTGGTTACTATTCAATTATTGGTCTTGCTTGGATAAGCAAGAAAGCACTTAGTATTAATCGAATTTCCTGCTTTAAGTTGATGAATTAGGATATGTTGACTAATCAACAAGTGATGGCACTTATGTTTGTGCTTTGTGTATTCTTTAGAATGGGAAGGAAAGAAAGTTGTATAACAGTGATAAGAAATGACATTGAAGCTATTCATATGGAGAATAAGTGTTCCAGAGAAGATTATTATTCTTTTTATTTATATTGAATAATGGATCTACCGCTCTTTGTTGTTTCTTACTGTAAGAAAACAAAGTTTATATTGTAAGTTAGGTGTTCGTCACTCAGAAGCCCCATGTTTTTGGTTTCTGTTGTCCCAAAGAGCTTAGTGAGCTGGTCAGGCCATCGCTGGAGATTTGCTTTATCAGCTTAAGGAAACTAGTACAATGTGCGGCCTTGGACGCAAACGTTGTTGCAGCTCATGCCCAATTTTTTGAGGTGGACAGGAGTAAAAAATTACGGATCTATCTCTGACATGTGCATTGTACACTCACTTTACTGTTTTCTACATGAAGCTGATTTGTGCTTTCAATTTGTTTATATCTGATGTCCCCTGCCTCCTCTAGGGAACACCCAAGCAGCTTGGGTAGCCTTCCCCAAGTAAAGAGATTGAGGTTTAGTCTCCTTAACTTTTAAGTGTCAAATATTTCCTTTACAGGCTGCAATATATTTTGTTTCTTTTGTCACCAATTGCACGAATCCTTTTGTTTTGGTGCTTTAGATTAGCACTTAAATGAGCTTTACATTTGATTCTTAGTTATGTTGGCCGTGCTAGTTCTGTGCTTTATTTACTATAGGTTTATATGTATAAATAAGATGATGTATTAGAATCATCCCCACGCCTTGTTCAGGATCAGTCTGTCTTTAGGTGTATCATTTTCTGAAATTGCTTTAAAATGCCTGTTGAAAGCAAAACCTCAACGCAAAATGATAGCTAACATGGTCAATATTTTGGTCAACGGAGGTGATTTTGACCTGAAGATCGATATATTGTGTATTCAACTCAATGATCACGTTCTAAAGTTTCTTTCATATTTTTCCCCCTTTTACTTTTGTTATCCATGACCTCTTGAAGGGAAATTGTGATATAGGGGTTGATTGCTTGATATCATTATTTTTTATTTCATGACGTCCTTTTCATATCTGGATAGCCCAACGGTTTAAGGTTTTCAGTGGGATTAACTGTAAAGTCGTAAGTGTTGTGTTTTAATTCCGCTAGCAACTCCTTAGCTTACCTGATACCTGTGTCATGGGGGTGGTTGTAGTTGTCCGGGGTTTATCTTGCAGGGTGGGTTCAAAGTGGCCCTACCTTAGAAGGTGTGTCGTCATGGAAAACATTTTGTAAGTCTACTTTTGTGGAAAGAAAAAGTATACTAGTAGAGCAAAAACACTTTAAAGGGGTGTACCATGTGCACTCCAAGGGCCTTTTTAGCAAGAGTTATTCATCTAGAAGCATTTGCAGAGCACCTGTAAACTGCATAGAATGAGAAACAAAGAAAGGACGGTCGTCTCTCGGCGTAAAATTTTTATACGACAGTTTAATTTGATTAATTTTTCACAGTTAAAGGAGGAAATAAATGTTTTTAAGTATACTGAGTACATGTTTTTAATTGAGCGAGCTTGATAGTAATTTTTTTCCCACTGTGATAAGGAGCTTGATATCAAATTTTTTAGTTGAGCATATTTTAATTATTCATAGGATCCTACATTTTAGATGTCCTTGTAAACCAATACTTGCTGTAAGATTGGTTTATGTAATCACCCTTTACATATGTAACCTGGCTAATATACCTTTAATCGTTGTCTATTGGAATACGGATGCGTACGACTTCAAATTCGAATTCAAAGAAATTTGATTTTGGAAATAGGGATTTATGGGTTTGTTTTGAATCCGATAAGGGAAGGTTTTGTAGGAATTGGTACGGGATTTGAAATTTGATTTCAAAATGTTCCAATATTTTGTTGAAAATCCTATTTAAAAGTACTGCATCTATGGACTAACGTTCGGTGCAACCTTAAAGTCTTGAGCGGTTTGGGATACGGTCCTGGAGAGATTTCAGAGAAGGCTTGCGCGTTGGAAGAGGTAGTACTTGTCAAAAGGGGAAGGATGACTCTTATAAAAAGCACTTTGTTGAGCTTGCCTGCATTCTTCATGTCAATTTTACTATTCGTATTTCTGTGGCTAATAGGTTAGAGAAGCTACTGAGAGATTTCCGTTGGGATGGTTTAGGGGAGGAGTTTAAGCACCATCTTGTGGATTGGGATACAGTTTGTACTCCGATTCGTGAAGGGGGTTTAGGAGTGAGAAAGAAAGCTATTTTCAATCAAAGCTTACTAGGGAAATGGTTATGGAGAATCTGGAGATTTGCCTGTGAAATGGATAGATGGTGGAGGAAAGTGGTGTGTGCTAGGCATGGGAATGTTTGGGTGAGTGGTCCTCACTGGAAGCAATTGCCGCATGGGATGGGTCTTTGGAAGGGTATTAGGAGAGGATGGGATGAGTTTTCTAGACATATTAGTATGAAGGTGAGGGCAGAGAGGATGGTGAAATTTTGGGAGCATATTTAGTGTGGGGATGATAGTTTGTGAGATGCTTACCCTTCTATATTTCGTTTGGTGGCGGATGGGGATGTGGCTGTGGCATATCATCTGAAATTGGCCACGGATGGGGATGTGGCAGTGGCAGATTATCTTAAATTGGAAGGGGATACCGTGCGGTGGGATGTTACGCTTTGCAGGGAGGTACAAGATTGGGAGTTGGAGGAGTTGTTGGATCTCTTTGGAAAACTATATGTGATGAGGGACGTGGGTGGAGGGGAGGATTAATTGAGGTGGATCCCGGTGGCAAATGGATCTTTCAGGTGAAAAAGGTTATTTTGCAGTTTTGACTGGAGGCAAACTCTTCCTTTCCTTGGAGAACCATTTGGGTTACTCGTGCGCCGACCAAGGTTTCTTTTTTTGCTTGGTGTGCTACTAAGAATAAGATTCTCACTATTGATAATCTATACGTCGGATGGTTATGGTGCATGTGTCAGTGGCGCATTTGTTTATTCATTGTTCAGTTGCTAAGGAGCTTTGGAATGCTGTTCTTGTTTCATGGTGTGGAGCTTACTGAAGAATGGTATGGGCTAGAGTGGGTAGATGAAGACAGAAGCTATGGATTATGATCCTGTTGTGCTTGATGTGGTCAATTTGGAGAGGGAGTAATCATAGATATTTTTGACTGAAAGAGTAGGCTATTGTTCAAAATTAAGAGTCTTTTGATTTCTACTTTGGGGGGAGTCGAGAGAGTGCAACCCTACTTTGAGTCAATTCTTTGACGTGTTAGATATTATTGGTGTATAGAGAGGTGTATCGGGCCTTTTATTATTTGACCTTTACCTTTTTATTCCTTGCTTTCTTTTATACATGGGTGGCATCCCCTTGGTGCCTTTTCAATAAAGTTTTTTACTTATAAAAAAAATCATGATCAATTGGTCCATCATCCAATTAATCATACGCAGTTCACCATTATCAAACTTTTCATTATTTGATCATGATAAAATTCAACAATCCTATTTGACATCAAGCAATAGGGATTATTAGTCTTGAGTTGGACTTCATGTATTTTGTTGCTTAGGGTTAGTCCCTAGTTATTTTTGGGCATTCATAAGCATTTGTCATGTTGATTTCGTTGAATTAGCTAGTCTAGTCTTGTTTTCCCAACTGAATGTAGCTTGGAGGTGGTGTTTGTATCGCATGAATTCGAGTTGGGAAGCAACACTCATTATGTAAATCTTGTCTTTCTATCATATATGCATTGTTCTTTGTGGTTGTTTTCTCTAAGAGTTATTTGCTAATCTCTTTCCATTTTCATACAATGAATCATAGGTATTTTATTGTGAAAAGTTGCAATCGTGAAAATTTAGAATTATCGGTACAACAAGGAGTATGGGCAACTCAGCGAAGCAATGAGGCTAAACTCAATGAAGCTTTTGATTCTGTGGAAAATGTTATCTTGATATTTTCAGTCAACCGGACTCGACATTTCCAGGTAAGTTTTGGGTTTAGTATCCTGTATCCCTTGTGCAAAGGGCATTCTATATTATGGTGGTTTTCAGGCAAATAGTTCATACACTTGGCCAGTTTTAAAGGAATTCTCTTGCATTAGGTTGAGTGTTTAATTTGCTCTAATGTGTTTCTCAGTGCAAATTAATTTATGATTTGCCAGGGTTGTGCAAAAATGTCATCTAAAATTGGTGGCTCCATTGGTGGAGGGAATTGGAAGTATGCACATGGATCTGCACATTATGGGCGGAATTTCTCTGTGAAATGGCTAAAGGTACGTCGCCTTAATGAAGTTATTAAATTAAGTATTCAACGTCCCATAATGATTATTGCCCTGAATCTTTAACCAAAATTTTGTTTGTCAATCGCTCAACTGTAAGCATACTAACTACTAAGCAGCAGATATGTGACTTGTCGTGCCTGCATAATCATTATCAGAGACATGGCATGAACAAATGACGCAGGCTGGAATATATATTTTAATCGAGCGATTGCAGAATGCGACTTTTTAATGGTGATAGTTCTTTAGGCCATTTTGTATTCTTAGAGCTTCACCTCATTTGCTCATTTATAGGTTATTTTTCCAGTGGACTCTGAGGTTGGATTTTAGCCCTAACCAGATCATAGAATGTTTAGTTTTATAATTTCTGTTCAATTTTATTTTGTGGATTTGGAATTTCTTTTTGTTCGGGAGTTAATGGTATCATCTTTTGGCAAAGCTCTACTATTTAGAGAGCGTTTTGTTATCAGTTAATCTTAACTCAATATTTGGAGTTGCACTGAATTGTAAATGTTCTTTTAAGTTGAATTGGGATCTTCCGACTTTGGAAAGAAGGAGAGGATTCTGTGCGGGATCTTATCTTTTCTGCATCTATTTGGAGCCACTGTTTTACTTTTAATATTTTTTCTCAAGTTTATTATTGATTTCAATGCACATATTTCCTGTTTACATGTTGCCTTGGTTGTGCAATGTCGGGATGATAATTTCAATGAAAACTGAAACGACCGCCGGAACGAACCAGTCGTTTTTTAAGAAAATTTGGTTGGTTTTAATAGCATATATCAGTTTGGTTTCAATTTTCTGAAAAAATAAAATTTCAGTTCGTTTTCGATTGTTTTTGGGGAAATCACTAAATGAGACTGAACCGAACCGATGTTAACACTTTCAAATGTTATACTGGGATTGAATCTCAGCCATTCATCCTATATTAGTCCACCCTAAGTAAAATCAAAACACGAAGAACCCTAGAATAGATACTTTGCCCCTCCCCACCTTCTTTGTTCTATCCATCAACAGATAAACCCATTTCTCATCTTATTGCCCTGCCTTCCATCTCTCTCTCTCTCTCTCTTACAAACATACATGCAACACATTGTTTTCTCTTAAACCTCGATCCAAAGTTCGTTTGCAATGGGAAACCAGCATCTCCACTCAACAATAACAGTTTGTGGTTCCTATGGTGCGCCTTGACTGGTATTGGGTTTTACTGTGTTCTTTCATGTCTTGAAAATCCCATCTCATATGTTTTCACCAGATCTGTGAGTGGTGGAACTGACTGAACAACCGATGAGATACTACACCGAAGCAAATGGTTGCTATGGGTCAGTTGCAGTTTTGGATAAACTGATTGATTTTGTTTGGTTCAAAACCGGCAAAAATCGACTGAACTGAACCAATATCATCCCTAGTGCAATTTATCCTATTAGTTTATAATAAAAAGTTTCAGATGTTAAATTATTTGGGGCTAGGAGCAACAAAAAACTTGCAGTAAGAAGCAAGAACAGAGAATAAATAGGAAATAGGAACTCTTAAGTAGTTTCGATATTTTCTAGGCTCGGAGGAGGTTCCAACTTTCAGTTCGAAAGTGTAACCTAGTTATTCTTTGCATCAATCAACTCTAGCTTATCATTATAACTTTCTGTTCTAATAGAATCTTTTATCACCTTTCTGTTAAAAAGTGCAGTTGTGCACTTTAGGTGTTATGATAATGTCAATTGTTTCTTGCTAGGTGGTTAGGACTTCAGATGCAAATTTGAAACTTATCTAGGGATTAATATTGCTGCAATAGACTCTGAATCAATGCTTATTAGTAACTAACATGCTTCTAGACAGAACCATATTGCTGCAATAGACTCTGAATGAATGCTTATTAGTAACTAACATACTCCTAGTTTTTTAGAAGTGAATGTCCAGTAAGACTAGGGAGATGTCAAAGAAACTAGTTGCCACAGTCCCTCCAAAAGAATATGCAGAGAAAACCTTGGCCAAATGCAAATATGGTTTTGACCCAAAAGTTATTATTTTATACGCAAGAGCAACTCCAAAGGGCTAGGCTACAGGGTGGTAAGCTATGCTTCTCTTGCAGGGTGGTGGCGGACCATCTTCACCGAAGCTTATTTTTTTAGTATAATAACGCCGGAAACTCAAACGTGATAATTCAGGCGAAAGGTCCATCTTTCTTGTATACCTGCCCCTAAACTCTCGTCTCTCTTTCATAGATTGAATCCCTTGGTCCCTTCTTTTTAAAAGAGTTGTCCCCTGTCTGCCTATGTTGTCTCTTTGGCAATCTTGCTTATGTAGAAAGTGTGCTCAAGCTAGCTCATAGGCAGAGTATGGAGGGCCATTGATTGCTCGCTAGTGCATCTATGATTTGTTCCATCATGATTCCATGCATCCATCCATCCGCCTCACAACATGATCTTCCCCTATGGGATGAATGCGAGTGTTGCAGAGATGAAGGTCGATGTTCTCCCTGGAAAGAGGGAGCAATGCCAAGACTATCTGAGAAACCTAGTAATGGTCTCATCATTTATACATTAGGAAATGGGGTCTGGTAAAAGATAATTCATAATTCTGATTGGGCTAGGGCGTAAAAGTGCTTCCAATTCGATGCTAATATATTGCGTACTCCCTGACTTCTGTTCCGATTGGTCTTCCGTACGCTATGTAGCTCGGATACGGATATAGAAGTGGGATTTCAAAAAAAAAAGGGGGCACGGACATGGCAAATTAAATAAATAAATGAATAATATTGATTTTATACCAGTGAAAACATAGTTATATGTATAAGCATGAACACCAACATATACAAACAAGAATCATATGTACATCATATTACACTTTTAACCCACACTATTTGAAGTAATACACGTTTACCTCCCAAATTTTTAAAAAAATGCATATTTAACCCTTGCCGTGTCCCTATACATGTCTTTCCCTTGTGTCCCGCCCTTGTCCCCGCCGTGTCCCCCCCCCCCCCCCCCCCCCACCCAAAAAAAAAAAAAAAAGTCCATTAAATTAACGGAAACCACTTGGTGTGTCCCGTACTTATTTTTCCGTGTCCCCAGTGTGTCCCCGTGTCGGACACGGGTATATGCCGGCCTCTAGAAGTGTCAGTGCTTCAGAGTCTGCACGCAATGGTCAAACTTTCAAAGTCTTTCTTTCTCAGTCTTGCAAGTTGACAAAATCTCTGGCGCTGATCTGATGGTTTTTCTTTCAGCTCTGTTCTCGAGGCCTCCACTCCGCTATGGTAATGTCAACAGGTGGCATTGAAATGCCCAAAATGAACAATGCCACATGTTCTTTAAAATAGTCTTTATTACATCGGTTCAGGATTTATTACCAGGCAGAGCTTTTATTTTGTTGGAGCTTTTATTTAATTCCAGCAAAGTATCAAGAGATACATTGAACATTCAAAAATCCTTTTCTATTATTATGGTTGTTATTGGGCGAATTACTCTGAGAGTCTAAGACTTGATAGCTGGTAGCTATCCGACTCTTTTTCCTCTTCTTATTCTTTTGTTTTTACTATTCTATTCCATTGAACGCTGTTGATCAATCCGTGTGACTGCTTTCTTCTATCTTCCTGGGCTTTTTGTTTTTATTTTTTCATCGAATTGAATGCCATTTGAGAAAATAGAGTTCATGCATGCTTCACAGTTCCTTTAGTGTGTATTTGGGGAGGGGAATACAATTTGTACTTCGGTTTGAGAAGGGGTCCAGGAGTGAGGAGGCTAGATATTTTCAACCAAAGTTTATTTGGGAAGTGGTTATGGAGATTTCTGTGTGAAAGGGATAAGTGGTGGAGGAAAGTAGAACGTGCCAGGCCCATAGGTTGGGGGAGTAGTTCTCGCTGGAAACACGATTGCTGCATGGGATGGGTCTTTGGAAGGGAAGTAAGAGTGGATATGGTTTGGGAGGGGGGGCGGGGGGATGTTTGGCGTTGAGATGTTAGGTTGAGAGATGCTTGCGCTTTTATATTTCAGTAGGCAGCGGATGGGGGTGCAGTGGTGGCGGAGTAATCTCAGGATGAACGGGGAGACGGTGCAGTGGGACATTACTCGTTGGGAGGTGCAAGATTGGGAGTTGGAGGAGTTTTTGGAACTCTTGGGAATACTATATGCGATTAGGGACGTGGGGAGAGGAGAGGATTATTGGAGGCGGACCCTAGCAGCAAATGGGTCTTTGCGTGTGAAAGATTATTACTTAATTTTGGCTGGAAAAGCAAATTATACCTTTCCCCGGAGAGTCATTTGGGGCACTCGTTCCCAACCAAGGTTTCTTTGTTTTTTCTTTTGCTTGCTGTGCGGCTAGGGTTAAGATTCTCGCTATGGATGATTTTATATGACTGGGGGATGGTTATGTGAATACCGGCGAGTACCGGCATTTTCGGACAATCTCGGGCGAAATCACTGTATGGTTGATTTCGGTTGGTACATTACACTACGTGGCCAATTTGTGAATACTCTCAATTCCACGTTTTCCTTGCATCTACGCCTCTTCCTCTCGTAGTCTCACAATCTGCGCCTTACTCTCGCCCATGGAGGTCCAGTTTGTCACTCTCGTCTTATCCCTGCGACTCTCACTCACTCTCTCTCTCTCTCTCCACCAACACGCTGCACCAGTAAGTTTTCTTCCATTTTCAGTCAAGGTTTGTCAATGGCAGGTGATGGGTATATCTGAATATATATCTCATAATATGTATGTTGGATATACCTATGAGATTGTGGGTAATGGGATTGTGCTATATACACATTGAGATTGTGTGTTCACTGTGTGTTTTTTATTTTGCTAGTTGAAAAATGTTTGCTTGAGTGCACATTAAGTGTTTGTTAAATTGATTGATTGATCTATGGACGTTAAAACTCGGAGCTATTGTTGTTAATGGAGCTATTGATTTCAAAACTTGATAAATTGAAAAATGTTTGATCAATTGCAAAATGTTAGTTTGAAGTCTACTATGTGATATTTTGTCGTCTAATGAAAGTTTATGTTATGATGAGTTGGATGGTATGGGGATTTTTTGTTTTTAGCATTTTATGTATTGTTTGTAGCGCTAAATCCGAAACAGTACCCAGTAACGGTATGTACTGTAACAGTAAGAAAACTGCTACCCTAGCTCAGAACCTTGCTTCTTGTTTCATGGGTTATGTCGTGGGTTCTCCATGCAATGGCTGTAGAGGTTATTCAAGAATGGTTCAGGGCAAGAGTTGGTAGAAGAAGACAGAAGGTATGGATATAGATCCCGCTGTGCTTGATATGGTGAATCTGGAGAGAGAGGAATCAAAGATTTTTCGACAGGAAGGATAGACCATTGTTTAAAATTAAGAGTTTTTTCATTTCTACTTCGTTTAGTTGGGAGTCAACAAACTGCAACCCTAGTCTGGATCAATTCTTTGAAATGTCAGATATTTTTGGAGTTTGGAGTGGTGTTTAGGTCCTTTGATTGTTTGGCCTTTTCTTTACTTTTCTCTCTTTATTTTGTACATGGGGGCATCCCTTTGATGCCTTTACCATAAAAATTTGTTACTTGTCACAAAAAAGAAGTTGTTGTAAGTGATTTTATGGGTGTTAAAATTAACTAATTACAATGTCTTTTGTGCAGTTATGTGAATTGTCTTTTCACAAAACTCGTTATTTGAGGAACCCTTACAATGAGAATCTGCCGGTGAAGGTACTACCTTAGATCTTATGCCTACATTGATTCCTGACATGACCATTTGAATATCCTGTTATATTTTGTTCTCCCTCTCTACCCTCTTTATGTCTGTAGAATCATTGATCTTGCTGGAAGAAAAGTCATAATTATGTATTGGTCACTTCATTGTTCAATAACGGTCAGTAGAATAAGTAGAGAAATTCACAGAGCCGTATTAGTATGGAAAGGTTGCAACTGTGAGGCAAATAATGCTCAAAGTTTCCTAAAGAAGTTCAAGTGTGATATTATGTCATCTTCAGTTTCTTAAATCTTATGGTAGGTATCGACAATTTCAGTACATATCTTTGCTTGCAGTGTCTGTCTATGTCTGGGAAAAACGTTGCCTTGTAAATGTGATTTTGCCTCTTTTTTAGCTCTGCAATTTGGTAGCGTAAATCTTATTATGACCTCGAAGCAGCTTTTTCTATTATTGTTTTCTTCATATAATTGCAGATTAGCAGAGATTGTCAGGAGCTAGAGCCTTCTATTGGTGAGCAGTTGGCTTCTATGCTCTACCTTGAGCCTGACAGTGAACTTATGGTATTTTTGCTTACTCCTTTTTTTTTTTTTTTTTAAAGAAGTTGCTTTGGGCGTTCTTATACGAGGTGCACAGAATTTTCTCTATTATACGTTTTTGAATCGTGCTGAGAAAGCAACAGTATCTGTACTTACCCTGCACTCCTTACTAGTGACATGGATGCATCATGCATGAAGCTCCATTACTTGATATTATAATGCAATTTTCTCAATTTACTTGTGGCGTCCTATGCTCGCTCAAGGCATGTCAAATGTTGTATCTGTTGTATAGATTAAGAGTGTAGTACCTTAGTGTGTTCTGTGTTTGCTTTGCTTTTTTTTTTTCTTTTTGTTATGCCTTTTCGTTTCTAATTTTTGTTTATACATCTGGATGTAATATGTTATTTATTGGGAGAGCTCAGTGTCGTTATCGAATCTTAGGGGGTAAGCATATTAATTGATAACCTCAAGAGAGATCATACAATTTCCCTTTTCGTTTTGCACAATTTCCCTTTTTGTTTTGCACTTCATATAATTTCTTTTTGGCATTTGAGCAAGTCTGCTTTTGGTTCATGATTGATCTTCAAGATTTGGAGGATATCATTTTCGACTTTTCCTATTTCTGTTTACTAGAGATTCAAATCCTTAAGGCTTTGTTCGGTTGCCAATTTAGTTTTAGTTTTAGTTTTGTTTTCAATCATTACCCTATATATTTCTCCAATTATTATCCTATATCTCTAATTATTAATTTCATTTCTCTCTCTATCTCTCTCCAATCATTACCTCTATCTCCAATCATTACCCTATTTCTCTCTCCACCCACTACCAAAACTAAACTAAACTAAACTAAACTACCAACCAAACATAACCTAAGTGTTTTTTGTTTCTTTAATTCATCTTTGATAACTGAGGTCTTCGTGTTGCACTTTGTTGTTTCCTGTGTCTTATCAACCATTTTATCCGTTGAACTTGAGGTATTTGGGGACGTTACTAGTCAATTGCTTATTCCAAGGGACCTAGATAACTAGGACACTGCATTTTATTTTGTCATAACATGATCTGAACTCACATTTGATTGTAAATGCGTATTTCTCTTTTTTTAGGCAATCTCACTTGCAGCAGAATCAAAGCGAGAGGAGGAAAAGGCCAAGGGTGTGGTCAATCCAGACAATGGGACTGAAAACCCAGATATTGTCCCATTTGAGGACAACGAAGAGGAGGAAGAAGAAGAAGAAGAAGAAAGTGAGGAGGAGGAGGAAAGCTATGGCCCAGGTTTCGCAGCACAAGGCAGGGGAGGAAGGGGAAGGGGAATGCCGTGGCCCCCTCATATGCCTCTTGCACGTGGAGCCAGGCCTTTTCCCGGGATGCGGGGCTTTCCGCCTGTCATGATGAGTGCTGATGGATTTCCTTACGGGGCTGTCACACCTGATAATTTTCCGATGCCCGACCTTTTCGGCATGGGCCCTCGCCCTTTTGACCCGTTCGGTCCGAGGTTCCCCACCGGTTTCGTGGGTCCTGCATCTGGCATGATGTTTCACAACCGACCGATGGGTGGGGGATTCGGGATGATGATGGGTCCCACCGGACGAGCACCTTTCATGGGCGGGATGGGCGTTGGAGCTGCGGGCCCACCAAGATCAGGCCGCCCTGTGGGTATGCCCCAGATGTTTCAGCCGCCTCTGTCACAGCCCATGCAGAATATGAACCATCCAATAAGGAGGGATCAGAGAGGACCTGCTACTGATAAGAATGAACGATACAGAGACGGTCATGAGATGTCTGCTTCAGGAACGGATGGCGAAACACTATATAAGCAAGGAGGGAAACCACAAGAAGATCGAGGTGGAAATGACTTACGGAATGATGAGAGCGAAAGTGAGGATGAGGCACCGAGAAGGTCAAGACATGGGGAGGGAAAGAAGAAGAGGCGTGGTTTGGAGGCAGATGCTACTACTGGCTCTGATCAATAACTGTAGTGATGCATTAACAACTTTCCCAATTATCATTCCTTCTGGAGTTATAATGTTGTGTAATTGTGAAGGTTGGGGAAGAGAGGAGAATTTGGGCGGAAAATTCTAGGTTTTTAACGATGGCTCTTGGGTTGAGATTTTCAATTATGTTGCCCAGTGCAAGAAACCAAAGGGATACGAGGGATTTGATTAGTTCGTAGTTTCTACTGTATTATTATTGTACATGGGTTGTTTCTCTAGCTCTTTTATGGGGGCATGTAATTTACCCTGTGCCCCGAAATTAAACTACACTAATGCTGATAATGGGGACCAGTAAAATTGCTGGGGATGTATGTGGGCGTTGCAGTGAGGATGATATACCACTTGATTAAAGGAAACTATACTTTCAGTCTATTTGTTATGTTACCATTTCTCTTCCTTTTTCGATGGTACTCAACTCTGGTCCTTTTAAAAGCATGGAAGTGGTAGCTCCAGAAATTTTTGATAGGGTGTTCAGAAATTACCTTAACCAATATATATACAAAATCTAAGAAATTAGTATAAATATTGTGGTAAAAAAAACATAACCTTTATTCTAAAAAAATTAACTATGAGGCAAAATGAGAACTCAAAAATAAATACAAATTTTTTTTTACAAAAAATTATTTTTTTTGAAAGTTATCGTATTGCGTAGTAAATAGTGTTTCGAGAATGGAGGGGATAAAATTTTACAGTTGTCCTAAACGAGTTCTTATATTTTGTGTCAACGTTTAACCAACGTATTAATGTACTAAAACCCTTTTGAAAGAAATTGTAGCGAGTATGTCAACGTTTAACCAACGTATTAATGTACTAAAACCTTCTCGAAAATGTTGTTCTTTAGAATAACATGATGAGATTTTTTATTGTAGTCTTAAATTCAAAGGAATATTATTCAAATTAATAGAGTTTTGCAATGTAGTTGAATTTTTTAAAAGTTTTTGTCCATAATTCTATAAGTTCACTAAACAAAATAGATAAATAAAGTAGTTATTGTCATGAATACAAAATTCACACATTTAGACCATCGATAATAAAGACGGAGAGAGAACACAGATTATAATACTTACCCGTATAGATCTCTCTCTCTCTCTCTCTTCTCTCTCTCTCTCATCATTTTTTTATTATTATTGTGAGCTTTATTTGAGATAATGTGTTAGATGTTTAAATATGAATGATCTGGATTGATGTGCTGTAATTGAATTGTGATTGAGTGTTTAATTGGTTTTGGATTGAGTGTTCAATTCTTTTTGGGTTAAGTGTTCAAGACTATTAGAAGGTATTCATTGACATTTGAGTTGAGTGTTCATTGATATTTGGGTTGGGTGTTCAAAGTAAGGTTAGTCAAATTTTTTTACATGTATTCTAAGCAAAACAAAAAATTTTGAGTGTTCAGTTGACCATAGAACGTTTAAGGTAGAGCCGCCTCTGTGGCCATGGACCTTTCTTGTTCTCGGTCTTCAGCATGGACGTCAATGTCCCATTAGTCTATCGCCACAAGGGGTTTGGTAAAAGTGGACATAAGAAAGCTTGCCTCTCAAGAAGTTACGAGTTTGAACACACTAATAGCCAAACATTTCAAACTTTGGCCACCGGAGGCTTACTTGATCGTTAACTTTATGGTCCCGGAATTAGTCGAGGTATGCTGAAGTCTAAGAATACGTTTCTCAACTTCCTTTATGAAGACGAGGATTGAGCTAAAACTTCAATCTCAAAAGTAACCAATACAAATCTCAGTTCAAAACATCCCAAAGTAGGTACTTGTGTCATACGAAACCGGGTAAATCATGAAGACGTGGATTGAGCTAAAACTTCAATCTCAAATTACCCAATGCAAAGCTCAGTTCTAAAGATCCCAAACTAGGTAATTCTGTCATACAAACCGTGTAAATCATGATCCAAAAAGTGGCCTGTAAGGACAACGATAACATGCAAAATAATATTGCGCTAATTAGAGGGAACCCGTGGCCTCGGGTTTTACACGATGCAACTGTTGTGGAAAATATTCATTCACTGCCTTTTTTTCAATTCATGAGTTTGCTTAAATAGAAACACTTACAAGGAACAAAATAATAGGAACAAACTTACCTCCTCTCAATTAAACACCCCAATGACCCCACTACAGGAAATAATAAATACAAAAAAACATGAAATTGACAGGAAACAGGGAAACATTTTTGGAATATTCTCATTGATAAATCTCTGTTTTTTCAAAAACAAATTCATAAACGTTACAAAAACAGCGACAGACATCATGTGCTACTCACATAGTTCTAAACTCATGTCAATCAAAATTGAGGAACCTTATACCCAAACTTTAAGAAAGCTTCAAGGGATGCACAAGAACTCCATTTCGAGCAGCAGGAAAACGTCCCCACCTTCCTAATCGGGGTTCCTGTCCATAAAATTAAGAGTTAACGGTCTGGATCACGACAGTAATCACACCACAACGGGAACATTAAAAACAAAATATGCAAGAACAACTAAAAGAACTGCTGATCAAAAAAAAAACAAACTAAAAGAACTTGCCTTCAACTGGAAAAAAGTTGGAAATCAGAGTACCAGTGGGATTGAACAGAAATTCTCCTCTCCTTTCTAGTTCTCAAAATCTTTTAGAACAATCTAAGGAGTTACCTTTGGTCTCCAATCTTTCTTTAAAAAACTAGAGACGAACAGAAACGAAAATCACTATATATAGTTCTAAAATTGAAACAATTGTTTCAGTATGTTCAGTACCATACGGTATGTTTTTCTGTGGCAATAATGGGATTCCGAAATTCCGCTGATCCATGTCGGATTCTCAGGAAATAAACGTTTGTCATTATTTACATGACGTTGTCCCTTGCCCCAAACAAAACCAAGGGAAGAGACAGAACCGGCCTCTTACAATCCACTGATTCACTGTATTGCGTGTGTGTGAGTGAGGAAGCTGGTGAGTGTGTGTGTGTGTGTGTGTGTGTGTGTGAGAGAGAGAGAGAGAGAGAGAGAGAGAGAGAGAGAGAGAAAAGAACAGGGATTGTGAATCACAACACTGCTGAAATTTGCAACCAAAATCTTGGCTGCACTTGGGTAAGTAGAGGAGCAAGTGGCTTCCGGGACTATGCTGTTATGTGGATTCTAAGCATCTGTGAGGTCCCTTTTCCCCAAAATAAAGATAACTCCAATGTTCGTTAACTATTCCCATGCGATCCCAGATTAGTCGGTCCATTGGGCCGAATACAGATCAATAGTGAGAGTTTAAAACATCCATTAAATGTCTCGGAGAGAGGGGGACAATGAAGGGAGAAACCTCACCTGCCCAACTCCAGCAACCAAGAACTGTCCGGATTTTGCAAAAGCCAAGGAATTTACAAACCCAACCTGTGTTGCAAAAGAGATGCATATAATCAGTCAAACAAGATTGACATAGACATCAGTTTACTAAACAATCAAGATCACAATTGTTAGAATTATGATTCTAAAACCACCATGAAGCAGTAATTGCTCATAGAAAATTTCAACAAGTCATGTGACCCACAGAGACAGGGACGGAGCCAGGAATTTCACCACGCAGGGGCGACTGTGCGTGCGAGAAAAAAATATAAATACACATGCATAATCACGTAAATACATTAAAACTCAAAATAACATAAATACATAAATCGGTTTAACTAATGGGATCGATCTCGATGTATGTGTCTTGTTTTTCTTTATTGTTCATCTTCTTTTTTTTCATCCATCACAACTGGACGAATTCGGTACATAGGCTTTCATATTACTTGATTTTACTAGTCAAAAAACAAAGAATTAGGAGAAGTCTATAACAACAATTGGGGAAAGACATACCTACAACTTAAATTTCACCAAAATTACGTAGTGTTTCCAAAATCTCTTCTCCTCTGTCTCTATTTTCTCAAAATTGCCTTTGAAGTCTTAACAATTGGGAATGTTTGTGCCGAGAGAGAGAGAGAGAGAGGAGATTTGGTGTGCCATTGAGATTTTAGGGCAAAAAAAAAAAAATTGTAAAACACTAAACTCATCTAACGAAAGGTGGAAGTTTATTGCTTGAAAATTCACAATATTAACCCTATAGTTTTATTTTTTTGTCATATTTTAGCCCTTAGCTTTTAGTAATTAATGTTGGTATCCTCGTAGTTCAAAGGTTACAATTATTTTATTTTTTTTCAAAATTCTACACAAGGGTGAGCCTATATACTTTCATAGGATTTTTTTTTTTACATATAATAGTAGTGTTTCTTTTTCTTCTTGCAAGGGCGACCGCCCCTACTGGCCCCTCCTTGGGGCCATCCCAGAGAGCTTTACATTATAACAATAAAAATGCTCTTTTTCTGACTGCAAAGAACATTATACTGCAGGCCTAGGAAATATGAAGGGTAGACCACTGAACAGGCACTAAAAATGGTTAGCTTCAACATGAGCCAACTTCTACTAAAACAACAACAAAATTCTTGAGGGGGAACTATATAATAGTCTAATATCTTAATCAAGATGCTATTTGCTGTTAAGATCAACGAAATGGAACTTTAAAGACCCCTTCCGTTGCACTGCCACTAGGCATACATAATTAAACTGTTGAAAATGTCATTCCCACTACCAACATGATTTTCCCCAGACAAGAAAATGTGTGATACCATAGAGATATAGCGGCAACAAACTGTAAGAACCAATAATTCTTTGTATGCAGAAAGCCACAAACATCTCCTGTGTTTAAATTTTTTATAGATTCCCTTCCACAATGAAGTATGCAACCATTTACAGCAATTTGGTTTTCCAAACAGAGACTGTAGGCCTCCCTAACTATCCACGTGCTTCCTTAGATTAAACCATTCCTCGTTTGCTCCAACAAGACGTTAATCTAATTTATTTGTGCCACAACCACATGCAAGGAAATGCTCCTACAAACTCTTCCAGGACCCCACTTGTTGCTTCCCTTGTAGGTAGTCTAACAAAGATAATTTATAAAACAGCAGGTTTAATTTGTAGGAAAGACGTCTAACAAAGTAGAAATTTGCTTCGGGCCTCCAAAATATGTGAGTCGGCATCAATATTCAGTATGTCTATTGGCAAGCAGAGTATCGTCCACATAGTCCCTTAATGCTCACCAAGTTACTAAATAAATGCAAAAGTAAATTTCCTCTCCTTTTGTCCTACACTCACTTCTTCTCCAGCACAACAGACTGTAAGATCATTCCAAAAGTATCAAATATGGATTTGGAAGGGTTATTAAGACATCCTTAATATGTTTTTTGACAGATATGTTACACAAGTACAGCTCACGATTCAAAAAGGAATTTCCCCCCAAACAAAAATTCTCGATGGGAAGCAGCTGTCATTAAAAGCTACCAGATCCAACCATTTCACAAAGAAACACAGGAGAAACTAAAAATTGCCACATGTGCTTACCAGTGGAAGCTCAAACAAGGGCCTTATGCCTTTGGATTCGCTTTCAATTGCCCAAAGACGAACAAAGCCATTACCGGCTCCTGAAGCAGCTACATCGCTGCTTCTACATACAGAGATAGAACTAACCCACGAACATGCTGATGAACAACAATGGTTTGCAGGAATCTGGGACCCATTTTCTGCAGGGGTGTTACGTAATAAAACAAATCGGTAAGATGGTGTTTAAAGAGCCTATCGCAGGTACTCTGATCATTCAAATGCACCAAAAAGATGTTGTGCAATTCAGAAATAACAGAAACTACCAAGTTAAAAGCAATATGAGCAAGATTTAGTCCTGATGATAGAATATGAAAACATGAAAACTGAAAAGAATCTTGTGCTCTGGGTTTTACAAGAAATTTTCCTATATTTGAAGAAGCAACAGACATCTTAAATACTTAAAATTTACCTATTTGGCCATTGGCTAGTCTTTCATTCTCACTTTGCTCTAACATGTGAGAAGTTACCAATGCATGGGCATTTTTCACAATGTGAACAGGCTTCTTCCGCAAAACACTCCAATGCTCAATACTTCCGTCATCTGAGCCCGATAAGAACTCATCATTATTAATAAAACACCCGCATTCTAGAGACGATGCCGGAGCACGAAACACCAACCGTGACTCCTCCGGAACCTATTTTGTGAACAAAACAGCCAATGGAAACTGAATTATAAATAAGAACGACTTATCCAGTACAAAAAGAATACATGCATGTGTCTATTGTTCTGTCAAAACTGTCCTGAACAAATATAAAGCCACGTAACCCAATTGCTTTAGATAAGCAGAGTCTGCATCACACGAATATAGATAAGTGGTCAGACAGTTACAGAAAATAAACATATGCTGCGGTAACACGCACAAAAACGATTTTACATAACCTTTTTTGAACTGGATTTTTTTTTTTACATAGATTGGAAGTACGAATATTGCTTTACAAGTGATTTGGACGGAAGGAAACTATAGATGCTACACACTGTCAGTAAAGTAAGGCTCTTGCTGGAAAAGTCATAAAACATCCTCTCTCCCTCTCTCTATTTTAAAAGGTTTTAACACTACAAGAATATGCAGCAGTCACATGCCTGGAAAGGGTTGTACATAGACTCCAAAAGCAAGAATATCCCATAAAAAGTTATTTGGACAGAAGGAAAAAATAGATGCTACACTCTGTCAGCAAAAGTAAGACCCTTGCCTGGAAAGTAAAAACCATCCTCTCCCACCATCTCTCTTTCTCTAATGTTGTAAAACTGCATGTGTATCACGCTTAGGAAATACATCGAAAAAAATACTAGATGCTAGAAAGATAGCTAGGTTACAAGTCAAGCCTCCAGATGATCGTGCTAAAACCATCAATACCATCTGATTTGCATATTTTTTCTTCCTTGTAATAGTGTGAGTTGGCTGACCCTTGTGGGTAATATGGTAAACACCATTCGTCTAGCTTATCCTAAACTTTGGGTATAATCAGTCACAACTTGGACCAGGGGGCATCCAAGATGGCTGGCTTCTACGATTCTCTCCATAGAAGTAGTTGAGCAGAAGTTACATGCTAAAGCTCTAGAGACAAACTCTCATATGGCATTCAT
The DNA here is from genome assembly GCF_030253575.1 of Rhododendron vialii. Taxonomy (NCBI): domain Eukaryota; kingdom Viridiplantae; phylum Streptophyta; class Magnoliopsida; order Ericales; family Ericaceae; genus Rhododendron; species Rhododendron vialii. The sequence continues at coordinate 14,875,648 of NC_080569.1, forward strand.
AAACAAGCAACTACGAGCCAAATAAACAACAACGAGATGAATAGCCCAGCCCTTCTAAGCAGTGTTTCAAAAGGCGCGTGAGGCGAGGCGCACCTGTAGGGCTTCGGGGAGGCAAGGCGCAAGGTGCTGAGGCGAGAGCCTCAAGAATTTTTCACTCAAAATGGATCCTAGCCATTGATCTGTGAATTAAAACATGTGGCAATGCACCTAATAAAACCCTTGGGCATATGATCATTAGCCCTAGGTGAAAAACAACGACGAATAGCAGCCGACCAAGTCTTCTTCTGATCGAAGAGAGCTCTGAATGAAGAACAAAGACAACTTCTTTTCCGACTGTTCCAAGTAAATCTTTTCCGACTTCTTCTTCTTCCTCTTCTTTGACTTTGACTACTACTTATTCAACTTCTTCTTCTTCGACTGTTATCTATAACTGTAAATGTTCTTGATTTTTGTTGGATTTTTCTCACTGTTCTTTGATAAGATTTTTATTCTCTAGATTTGCTTAAAGGACCCTCTTTTGTATTTCTTTGTGTGAGCTTTTCACCTAGCGTTCATAAGCTGCCGCCCTTAAGGGTTTTTGTTTCTCTTGTTCATTACCATTGTCTGCTGTTAAATCCTCTTATTTACATTGAAATGTTAAGTTTTGTGACTTTTGAAAGTTTTAAAGTGTTTGCTTGCATTGAAAGTTTTGCCTATATTAGAATTCTATTTGTTCTAATAAATTGCGCCTCGCTGAGATGAGGCGCGCATCTGGTCTCGCGACTAGGCTCCATGGGATCCATCGCACCTCGGTGCGCCTTGAGCCTTTTAAAAGGCTGCTTCTAAGGACATTAACTAATTTTCCAACCAACAAACCACTATTATGCTTAAGTCATGGCTTTACCTTGAACAAGTGCATAGCCCGATCACGTCCCACAGTCAAAACCCGTTCTTTCCTCAGGCAATCGATTGTTAACACTTCACTTTGGTGACCGAATAATGTGTTTATGTAAGCTCTATCTTCTGCATTCCATATCTTAATCGTTCGATCAAATGATCCTGAAAATAATTCTGAACTTCCTTGCCTAAATGTCAAACATGACACGGGCCCTCGATGACCTGGAAAAGCCTGCAAATAAGAATGTTGACGAGTTAGGCATCAGCAAATTCATGTCGCACTTACTGTAGCAGTGACACTCAAGTGCAGACACACGTCCAAATAAAAGTTTATTTTGAGGAGAATATGGTGAAGGTTCAAAAGGTAGGTACAATGATTATGTTGGCATGTCAAGTGTCAACCCACATATAAGTGTGGAGAACATAATGCAACCAAACATATACTCCCTCCGTTCCAAAATGACTGACCTTTTTGGGACTCCATGTCATTTTCAAATGCTTATATCTTTCGATTTACAAAGTTTTATGTGATTTTGAAAACTTTGTTTAATAGAACTAATTATAATCTATCAAACAAGATCAATATTACATATTTTTTGACATTCACATTGAAAGATATAAGCAATTGAAAATGACACGCTTTCCCAAAAAGGTCACTCATTTTGGAACGGAGGGAGTAATACATCTCATTAATTCGCCCATCATAGCAGCAAATATGAAGTGCTTCAAGTACGACTTGAATTCTACTAAAAATTGCATGGATGGAGACATTAAAGTTGTGTATACCTCCAACACCCAGTCTCACATCAAAAGGTGACATGGGTGATCTCGAGTAGTAATGAACTCTATAAGCCACTCCTAGTAACTTTGACTAAAGCATTCTGACCCAAATTGTTAGGCTCAAGCAACATTTAACCTAAGAAGCACAGATATGGATTATGGGACTGAACCAACCAAAGAGTTGGAACACGCCAACACATGGGGATAAGCCGATAAGGGTATAAAAACTGTTGCCTCACACATAAAATACGGTATCTATATTTCTATAAAACACACACCGTTACTTTCACTTGTTGGAATAGGCGTATAATATTATTTTCAGAACCTCAGTTCTCAGCAGACTTGATCGAAAGCTGTAACATTTTAAAAATACCAATATATTCACCTAGGTCCTAGACCAATTCAACCCTTGAATAGGATAATAAAGCACAACAAAAGGGAAACATAAATTTAATAGGACTTTTACCTGAATATGTTCTCGAGTGCGGGTATCCCATAAATGGATGTGACGATCTAAGCCTCCACTCGCCAAGTAACGACCATCGGAGCTGACAGCCAAGGACAAAACTTGCTTGCTATGCTTTTTTACAGCTCGGCCTTGTGGATCTTTTGCACCATGTGACTTCAGAATTTCCTCACTTGGCCAAAGGTATTTTTCAGTTTTCCCACTATCTACATCCCAATGAATAATAGTGCCGTCCTTGGAAGCTGAAAATCCCCTTAAGTCATCCTCAGACAAAGCTACAGCATTGACAGATTGCCGGTGCTTCACTAGGACCCGAAATCCATCACTGGTTTCTGGTTTCTGAACCCTAATTTGTTTATAGTAAACAACTCAATCATCCAATCACCATTACAAAATAATATGAGAGCATAATATTCATTTCTCCAAATACTTGTCAAATTCGACCAAAATCAAACCAACATGCTAAATAGTGAATTCTCCCATACTAGGCCGCGTGTTTGTGTCCATGAGAGAGAGTTGTGCAGAAGTATAGGAAAGGATTTAGTTGAATTCGGAACTTTTCTTCGGGAGAAAGCAACCAAATGTCATTATACAATCTGAAATTGTACAATGTACAGCAACTGCACTACTCGAAGTGATTTAGTTTACATTGAATATGCAAGAACAATGTTAAATTCAGCTCGAGCATGAAATTTTTTTTTTTTTGTGTACCAAGACAAGCTTCTGGGAGAAACCCAAATCTTGACTCTAACTTAAATTCAAGCCACAAAAACTCAACTTCCTCAAAACTCATACCAAAATGAGCTTTCCAGACTAATTTTTACTCAAAAATTTCAAGGCTTTTTTTGTAACACTTACAAATTTCCTACTCTTCTAAAAAAGAAACTTTACTCAAAATTTAACCTTAATGAGACCAAAATCTTGAGTAAAGGGCTGGCGATGACTTTGGGCATGAAAATTTGTGGACAGCGTAGGCATTTTCATATGTACTCTGTGCTATATAATCAAGCAGTTTAACCAAATTGTTCCCATTGTCCAATGGAAGAACCACTTTTGCGGTTAAGTACCATTGCTGGCTTGCTCTCAGCGAGACTAACTTCTCAATGTTCTCCTTCTTGGTTTTCCATAGAAATTGTTTATAACGGATCTCGTTTTTACCATTCAAAGGGAACTCTTCGCCGTTGATGATTTCCCCAACTTTCTTGTAATTGCCACACTCAAAGAAAAAAGTGAGTTAATAATTATACCTAGAAGCGATCAATCTCCGAACGCGCCCGCTCTCCTCCATCTGCTCCTGCAGCAGAATCTGCGCCACGAGCGAATCCCTCTCCCCTTCCCTCTCCTCCCCCTCGCTCCCTTCCCTCTCCTCCTCCTCCTCCATCTCTCTCTTCACTACCGCCCTTATCTTCTCCAAGTGCGCCTCCGCCACCTTCTTCCTCTTCTCTGCCGCCGTCTCTTCCTCCTCCTCCGCCGCCTTGTCCTCTCCTCGTGACCTCTCATCGTCAAAATCCTCGTCTTCGCTGCTCTCTATGTCCTCGTCATTGTCAATTTTTCTGCCACGCTTCGATTCGGTGTCAAAGAATGGGTCGCTATTGATTGAGAATATTCGTTTTCCTGTTTTCGGACCCTTTTGAGCCGAAGCTTTCTTCCTCTTCAGATTCTTGTCCTTCATGGTGAATCACCGTGTAGAGAGAGAGAGAGAGAGAGAGCGAGAGTGAAGTGATTAGGGTTTAAGGGAAGAGGGGGCTGGGTGTGATTAGGGTTTAAGGTTAGGGTTTTACAGGAAGAGGAGAGAGAAAGAGGAGGGGGGAGAGCTCTCACAGAGAAGATGTATTTTGTTGGGCCGACCCGTCCCGAAAAAGCCGTTCGAAGTAGGCAGATCGGTCCAGATTATGCTTTTGGGAGTGGGCCGGGCCGATTGATGGGTGCTGATTTTGTTTCATTCGCATCCCCTGTGGTTGTGGATTTAAGTGAAAGCACAAAAAAAATTGTTAGACGATTTCTGAAACCTATTTTTTAGAACTAATTTTAATTTTACAAATGTTTTTAAAAAGCACCTCGTCTTGAGAAATATAAAAATAAGAATTTTTTATATTTCAAATTCTTGATAGCCATTTTCATTAATACATAAATATGAAAATCATGGGGTTTTTTGTACTATTATCGAAACAACTTTTAAAGTACTTTTGTCGTTTTTGAGAGGAGCAAAAAGGGCAAAAAGCTTTGCCCCAAAATGACGTGGTTTAAAGGGGCGGAGATTCTAGCAAGATTAACTTTTTGTACTAGAAAATAAAATTTTCTAAAAATATATTTATAATATTATTTGAAAATTATGACAAAAAATGGTATAATTTGTAGTTAAAATTCTAAATTAGATTTATATTCTCACCCCCATTTTTTAAGTTGCCCACTATACAATGGTTAGCAAAAAGTAGGGTTGTCTGCGTATCGATTTTGAGCAGATAAGATCGGTTTGGTTCCCAATCTAATTCGCTCACGGCGGATTGTCATTTTTTCTATCCACCACCCATCCATGAGTTTTGTTTGGTCAGATCGATTTGGATGCGGTTTAGGAGGTCGGTTTGATCGGTTTGAGCCTACATTTTTTTTATAAGTACCAAAAATTTGATTATAACCCCTTCTTCAAATTTCAGTAATGGAACTATGAAAAATTTATTGCCACAAGTAACAGTCTTGATACAACCTCTAATCATCCCAACTATTTCTCTCTCCTCTACTCCATCTTCACCCATCGTCAATGTCTCAGTTACCTGTAACGAAGATGAACCAAATAAACATGGTCAAAATTGCTTGTACCTATAAAACATTAGATTGTTCAAAAGAATAAGTACGTGGAAAAAATTGGCAATTTGATACCAGGATGTGGAAGGAAGAAGAGTGTTGAACTTTCAAATAAGTGGAGGCGCGAGAGACAGATACTAGTTTTGATTCAAGATTTTGGGCGGCAGTTGATTCTCATCGTATAAGAATCGTGTAACGATCGGAGAGAGAGAGAGGGGCGACAGTGGAGGTGTGTCGGAGAAGGATGAGTCAGGTTGTCGAAGATGAAGGAGGTGGTCAGGAGAGAGAGAGAGAGAGAGAGAGAGAGAGAGAGAGAGAGAGAGACATAAGTTGGATTGTCAAGTGAAATAGAGTTCGGTTAGGGTTTTGTTTTAAACTTGTGTTTTTGTGTGTGTGTGTGTTTTTTTTTCACTTTGGGCGAATCAGATCTGTTTGAATTGGACCCAATCCGCATCCGACCTGATCCGTTAGATTGGGGGTATTTTGGATCCACTTCCAACCGTCGCATACCTTTGTTTTGTTCTAAGATGAATCAGTTTGGTCGGTTTTGACAGTTCGATTGACCCTCTGGGTGCCTCTAGCAGAAAGACAAAAACTGCGGCTGATATGGCTTAAATATGTATGAGTTTGTAAATTTTCAAAATCTAAAACAATTTACTCCAAAAAGTGGTAACTTGTTAACAATTTTTCATTTCTCATTCAAACAAATCCAAAATCCATTGTAGGAAGTGAAAAAGTCAGCTCTTGAAGTGATCTGGAATGAAACACCGAAATTAGTCACCTAATTAGTCTCTTGGCTCACTAAATTGACACAATTTTCATCACATACAACCATAAGCTCACCATCGAAAGTATCCGCAACTGTGTTTCTCGCTTCTTTTCACCACTTTTCTCTCAATTTTCCTTTTTGTATTTGAGTTTTAGGCATTCCCGCTTCATGTGTCCTTTCTTTTGACAATAATGACATTCTTTGAAGGTGATCTCTACCTTGAACCCCCACGACTTTGATCATGGTTGTGAGAGGTGCCACTTCTACCTATAGATCTCCCTCTTTCTTTTACAACAAGTGCCTCTGAATGAAAAGAATTGGTGGATTTTCTTCTTATCTCTTCATTCAACAAACTACGAGTAACTTGACTTATAGTAACAACTCCATCTGATGCCGAGTTACTAATTGTCACAACCAAAGTTTTCTAACTCTCGGATAGAGAACTAAGAAGCATCAAAGCCTACAACTCATCATCAAACACAATCTTCATTGAAGCAAGTTGATTAACAATGCTATTCATTTCATTCAGATGTTCTGCAATAGACTTGCCCTGTAACACCCGTCCCAGGATATTTAGGGTTTCGATTTAATTTTGAGGTTCGGAGCTTAATTCGTATTTCTTAGATTCTATGAGGACCTTGGTGTAATTTGCATGGTGATTGTTATTGGTTTGAAATATAAGTTGAGAGAAGAGGTGACCACATGGGATTCTTCCTAAGTGACTAAATAGCCATCAGGAGGATATTTCCTCATTCTCCCCAATTCTACTGAGATAACAAGAGAGAGAGAGAGAGAGAGAGAGAGAGGAAGGAGGAGGCCACGGCTAAGGGGGAGGGAGGGAGGAAGGAGAGGTCCGTTTTCGACGATCCAACTCGGTGACAAGTAAGTTCTTGTACTCTAGAAGTGTAATCCATGTTTAATTTTATATTTGTGTGGTTAGATTCTCTATGGATTGAGTTTTGGAAGGAAATTGACAAAGTTCATGTTTTGCGTCAAATTCGTGGGTTTTGGTAATCTGTCTTTTGGGGGCCCTTCTGCTAGGAATCAATTTTTGGTGTCTTCATAACTGTAAAAGTACGTTTCAATACGAAGATTTCGGTATCAAGATCATGCAAAACCGATAATCACACAATTAGTTATGAATTTTTGAATACTGGCTGTTTGCTGGATGTGCGATTCTGTGCGTGGCTGTCTTCTTTTAACTTTCTGGGCATGATGAACATTTTGGGTGGCTTTGGGTCTTTTACAGGAGCTGCATATTTAAGTTAAGAAGAGATTGGCGTTGGAATCAAGTAATTTGGTTAAGTATACAATTTTTGGTGAATTTCTAAAGCAGGGTTGGTTGACTGGGGCGAAAATGGTTGCGAATCGATTTTTCTTTTGATTGTTGGGTTAACCTCCTCTCGTTTCTGAACCTGGGATTTTAACTGAGTGTAGGGCTTGTAGTGGTGCAACTTTTGGTGTTGGTTTCAATATTTTTTGGGTTTAAGATGAAAGAGTTATGATTTTTCAATCAATTTTACTTATTCCCGCGTAGAATCTGACAGCACCGACGGACTTTGGTATAATGGCCATAACTCCTAGCTCGGGACTCGAAATGACACACCGTTTGTTTTGTTAGAAACTAGACACATAGAGCTTTCCAACGATACATCCCATGCATCATGGGTATGTCCGAGCGATAACAGATTTGCATCTAAAGTTGACCTAAATTCTGCCTTTGCACCAGTTTTTACTGTTATGTTGAAGCTATAATCGTAAGGCCGTAGTTAGGTTACCCGAACTCTGTTTTTGATGTATGACCTATGGATTCAAAGAAGAAGAAGTCTACTTTTCAATGGTTTAAGTGTCGCCCTGGAATTCATGTTGTTTAATTAGATATGGCCAAAATAAGACAGGCTGGTTGTGGTTGTCATTCCTGTTTTGGGAGTTTTGTTGCGTTGGTCTGTTTGGTTGAGATTGTACACTTGTGGGTCTTTATATTTGATATTTTTGGGTGTGTTGGAGTACCTTGGAAGAGGTGTGTGAGGTCTCCCGGGTATGTGGGTACTCCCAGACACCTCTAGAGATTTTGGTGACTTTGTGTAATGTTTGCCCCATTAGCTAGTGTAGAAGGCATGTTATGATTTGTTAGTCTAGCATTTGGTTTAACATTCCTAGATGTTCATATGCTAATATGGGTTAACTTGTGGCTAGGTAACGAGCCGGTCTTTTAGGAGGTGCCGAAACCGTAAGTTTGGCATACTCCAGTCGAATGAAAGGTGAGTGTGTTTGATATGGTTATGTTCAATAAAGTATTACATGGTGGTGATTGTATATCATGCTAATTGGGATTTAGTTAATGATATGTGTTTGTTGGGTGTTGATTGTACTCGCTAAAGGATTTTGGAGTGAGTCACACCATATCGTGGGCCATGCCGTCTAATTAACGGTGAATGGGAGTGTGGTGTGCGGGACACAATACCTTGGGTACATGGGATGTGGCAGACGTGCCACTGTATGTTGGTGTTTATACATGTGGTTATACGATTGAGTACTTATGTTGAGTTTCGTGTGATTTACATTCATGCCGTTATTGTTATGTGGTTGTTTATTGGATAATATTGCTATGTTTGGAGAATGTGGTGGTTATGATTATTGATATTCTTTTGGGTATTGTGATATTTTATCGAGCATTTTTATATCTCACACATTCTGGCTTTCCTTTTTGGATTGCCAGGTAGCAGGTGGCTTAGAGTGGGTCCACTACTGGTCAACGCTTTGGAGAGTGCTGAGACTAGTCTCGGGTGATGTCTTTGGTTAGATTGTTGTGTAGCTGATTCGTCTAGAAGTTAACCTAAATGTTTTGTAATTAATTGGAGAGAGGGATATTTATTATATCTTGTGAGTTGAGATTTTGGCATTGACTTGGTTGTATTTTAAGTGAGAAGTCTTCCGCTAAGTTGTATTCTGATTGGTTGTAGAGTGTGGTGTGGTCTTTTGTGTGGAATGCCACGTGGCCGCGCTGACTCGGGCCCATTCTGGGTGCCGTTTGCGGGGCGGGGCGTGACATGCCCTCTTTATATTTCAAGCTCACCAATTTTTTGAACAAGAATGCTTTGTTAGTGGCCGATTTTCTATCATAAAGACTTTTCAATTTCTTCAACAAATCATAAGGCGAAGATTCGTTAGAGACATGATGAAAAACACTATCATCAATCCATTAACGAATAAGTCCAACAAATTTTTAATTTAATGTGTTCCAATCCTCATATTTCATATCGATGGTTTTGTCACGACCATAACCCGTTCCTATAGCTCCTAGTCATAACAAAGCGTCAATGAAACCTTCACCAAGGCCATTTCAAACATAAATCTTCTCATAATCGTATAATTAGAAAAGACAAAAGTATGTAACCAACAGAAGCATATCTTATGTAGTTCAATGTAATGATAACTTACATTTACAAAATGACTATAACTCCCCAAATACACCTTAGAGTTGTGCATAGTTTGATAATCTACAAACATTCTTAACCAAGAACATAAAAAAGTATAGTTTGAATACAACTTTCCTATAAATAAATAGATAATGTCTCTCATATATGCCTCAAGTCTACATGAAATAGAACAAATCATCCTATCCTTCACATCCTGAATGGTGGAATATTTTCATAAGTCGAAACTCATATGAATGACTGATACATAAGTTACATGCTTTCCATGGATATTATCAAATGACATTTGAAAGGAGATAAATCACAGCTTTACGTATTTCCAAAGGAACCTTGCAGCATATGAAACATAGTTCTATAATATAATGCACATCTCATATATTCATATCATTTAATATCACCGAGCAGCCATGGTGTAGGTAAGCTTAGACGTCTTTGTGTCATCCCATATGTGAGGCCCAACACTTATTAAAGGAAGTAGAACATAAAAAAGAAGAAGTTATGTTTATTTTATTTGTGTGTGAGGGTTTACAAAGTGATTTTCCAAAATTAAAAGGGTGTAGTTGTAAAAAAAGGGTTTGATGTGCTGTGTGTGCACGTGTAAGGTCATTGAAGTGCTAGTGTGCATGTGGACATATATGTATAGGTAAAGAAAATAAACAAAACCAAAACAAAAAAAGAGATACAAAGGAATTGAAAAAAAGAGAAACGTACAGGAGAGAAAAAGAGAGGCGTGGAGAGAAGGAACGAGGAAGAGAGGATTAACATTAACGAAAGTCCTAATCTTGGTAGGTAACTCGTAGCCTCTCTTGCATATTGTTTAGCTATTATATCTTGTATTGAATCGAGCTACTTTGGAATTTTGGAATCAGTTGGATTCAAGTGCCCTAATTAGAGCTATTCTTTGTTGTTTTCTTATTGGAACTATTATTTGTGATTAGGAAGCAAAAGAATTGAATGATAAGAGTTAATTGTAACGCCCCGAATTTTGGGTACGTTAATAAGGCATTTTATTACATAATAAAGAGAGTTTGGCTCATTATTATATCACCAAGTCTTATAAAAGTACTTTTCCAACAAGGGAGGGAACTAAGATTCCTAACTATAGCTCCGCTTGTTCTTCCAGCTTAGCCAACTTTTCGGCTCCAAAAGCCTCCAAAGAGTACAGCTCACCCTGTTCATCTACGAAGTCTGACACATTATACCAGTGTTGCCACCGATATAATATGTCAGGGTCATTAAAGATAACACCATGAGCTATAAAAGCTAAATAGAATAACCCATACCCACTAATCCTTAGCTTACAAACAATGGATCATAAAACTGACGATTTTCACATAGATCATGCATACATAACGAAATGGTTAACAATAACACATTCATAGTCAATATTCAACTAACGTTGGTGTCCAAGATTCTCTGTGTTTCTCCTACGTGACTCGTCGTAGACTGTGTCACTGGTTTCACCTTTCATTTACCAAATCAACATTTTTCAAAATCGTTTTAACACACCCAACCTCGGTTCCACCGTTCCGGTCTCCCGAGTATCCTCACAATGGTTCCGACGCATCGGATTCTCATTGGCACACAAAACTTTGCATTGGCTCCTCTCCGCGGATAACCAAGCCATATTACCAATGAGACTACCACGTCCGGCCCCATTGGCAATCTTCACAATGGGCTACCAAGTCCGGCCACATTATGGTTTTCACAATCCACGCAATGGGCTACCAAGTCCGGCCACATTGCGAGTTTTCATCCTCACAACGGGCTACCAAGTTCGGCCACGTTGCGGTTTTCGCAATCCACATGATGGGCTACCAAGTCCGGCCACATCGCGGTTTCCACACACACAATTGTCTACCAAGTAAGGCCACATTGCGGTTTCAAACACACTTTACCATTAACACACCTTAGGTGTCATGTTTTTACTTTTCTTGATTTCCGTGTCTCATTTTCATGCATAGACTCCGTGGTAGGACTTTTCACAACCATAAATCATTTATTGTAATCTTGAAACTAACTAGCAAGATCATCCAATTCTATATTAGTAATCATGCTCATAACCATCCTAAAGATCAAAATACGAATACTTCTGTCAACGATAAGTCTTATCTTTCGAAAGCCGTTATTTCTTCCTTTTTGGCAAGTTCTAAACAACATATGTTTATCGAAGTAAAGGTCAATTATTCAACATGTTCATACCACCATTAACAAAACGAGTTTACTAACTATCATTCTTTCCAAACATTACAAGCAATAGATTACCTTATATACTTAGAGAAAATGGTTAAGGATATTCTACATATACTTAGAGATAAGGAATAAGAATAATCTACTTTCTAACATACGGTTCTATACGTAGAGTTGGTGAATAAGGAATCCTACATATACTTAGGGATAGGGGATAAGATGATTCTACATATACTTAGAGATAGAGGATAAGATGATTCTACAAGATCGTAATTTCATTTCAAGATTTTAGTAAAACGAGCTTGCTAACTATTTCTAACACATTAACTTGCCTTATCATAAGCAAAACTAACTAAAGTTATACTAGGGAGAATGAGTAGAGATTAATTTACCTTGATCCGAAACTAGTCGGGGCCGAATAAGCTAGTTGGAAAATTCTACGGGTAGTGAAACTCGCAAATTTGGACCAAACTTTGAATGGAAGTAACTCGGTCAATCTTTGGCCGAATATGATCGTTCTTGGGTCGAAATCGAAGCTCTAAAAGCGCTCTACAACTTTTGTGAAGGAAGTTGATCCTAGAAACTACTTTAGGTAGGAGAAAAATGGTGATAAAGGAAGAGACAATATGCTGTCTGGAACTGAAAATTCGAGATTTTTACTGAACTTCGGATGTCAGTATCTTTGTAATTTCTTGATTGATTAGGGTGGTTCTTGGGTTTAACTTGAAGGTCTCGAAGTGCTCTACAACTTTCCCGAAGGGAGTTGGTTCTAAGAACTATTTTAAGCAGGAGAAAAATGAGGATTTGCGAAGAGCAGTAGGCTGTCTGGAAAACGAAAATGGTTTCTAGAGAGAAGTGAGAGCAAAGGAGTGAAGGTGTGAGAATGGCTTGGAATGGCCTTGTATTTATAGGCAAGGCGCATGTCCCTCTCTCTCTCTCAACCGAAAACTCTCTCTCTCTCTCTCTCTCTCTCTCTCTCTCTATATCTCATCTTTTTCTCACTTTTAAAGCTTGATGGGTTAGATTTTGGTACTTTGGATTGAATTTGGAAGGATTTTGTGTAAGAAGATCAAATCTCTCCCATATCTCTCCCTCTCTCTCTCGGCCCATCTCTCTCTCTCTCTCTCTCATGTACTAGTGTGTATATATATATATGCACAAGTAAATATATATAAGTACATGCAATCTATGAAATCCTCTTTTAAAAGAAACCAACAAGATAGTGTAAAGATTTCCTAATAATCTAATAAGCACATGCTCCATTTAGAATATTATATTTGGGTACCTAGTTCATACATTTAATAACACAAGGGTACTAAGTACACACACACACACACACACACACACATATATATATATATATATAGGTACATTTAAGTACTATACAATCTAGTAAGATTTTCAAGTATCAAGATTTTCTAATAAACTAATTAAATAACCACATGTTCCTATTACATTATTATATTAGTGTACTTATAAAATCTAGGGTAACAAATCTACATGGTACATCTATATACATATCTTTAAGTATATAAGCACATGAAAAATCTAGGAAATGAATTATTTAGTAAATTCTAGTATTTGTTAGAAGATTGACCCTATTATCCAATGGATAATATTTTCCCTAGTGGTTGTGGACCAAAGGTTAAGGAAGTAAAGTAATCTATACTTGAATTATATATGCATATACTTTAGGCATGTGTGTATATAACAATATATAACTATATATATGTACATTTAACAAATCTAGTAAAGTATTCTTGGTAGAAAACTAGATTTATTCTATTATCCAATGGATAAAGATTTCCCTAACATTTATTGTCCAATGGGTAAAGATTCAAGATGACAAGTATGACTTGATTGACTAGTCATAAATATATGTGTATGTATATGTATATAATAACCTAGGTCCAAAAGGTTTCATTAGAGTTTGAAAGGTTCAAAAGGTTCAAGGAGGTTCAAAAGGCTCGTCTAGGGTTAGGAGAAAGTAACTAGATGAATTGGTAGTTAGGTTCCTCTAACTAATTAGTTAGAATCTAACTATACTTGCCAAGTAGAATCTCTAGCCAAGAAATATAATTTTATAAGTCTCAAATCTAGTTATGACGGATTATTAAAGTTAAAAAGAAATTTTTGGAAGCAAATTCAAGTATTAAAATAAAATTCAAGTTTTTAACGAAATTTTTACTTACTAAAAATCAGGGTTGTTACATTAATTTTAGTAACTAGGTTGCTATAAGTTGAAAACTGTGAATAATGGGTGCTGAAACTGAGTTTATAGTTGTTGAAAATATGAATTATGTGCTGAATGTTATCTTGGGGTCTGTTTGGAAGGAACATGATGCTAGAAATGGTTGCAATCCTTTCATTTTTATGAGTATATCAATAATAATACTCACATGTGTTGATTTATGTGTTACGCGTCAGGTTTGGAGGCGGCGGCGTGTACCGTGACTCCACATATGGAGTGATTATTGTGTTGGTACTTTTTTGGCTGGGCCTTGAGGTGGGTGTACTTATCTGTTTTCACAGAAGATTATGGTAATGTGTATAGATTGTAAAAAATGGTAAATGGTGATAATCATGTTTGGTTTGAAGTTAATTGCTATATAGCCTTAGTGGCGTTATGAATATGGCTTTAGTGGCGTTGCAAGTAATATAGCCTTAGTGGCGTGATTATGAATATTGCCTTAGTGGCGTGACAAGTATTGTCTTAGTGGTGAAAAGTGGCATGATTATAAATATTGCCTTAGTGGCGTAACGAGTACTATATTGGTGTTGATACAACCATGGCCAAAGGCCTATAAATTAGTATGAGTTGATAAAATAAGTGGGAAGTTAATTGCTGAGTTGAATATTGTCGCTTAATTCTTTTTAAAGCACTTATCATATTGCTTCTCTCATTATGGATAAGAGCATTCACTGAGTATGTTGATAGCTCACACCCCCACAGTGTTTTCTTTTCAGGTGCGTGACGGCACGTTGGTCCACTGCAGAGCCTAGATCAGTGTTGTAAATCCTGTATCGTACCGGCCAGTACGTACCGAATTTGTGAGATTCCGGTACCATAAGCCTTCAATACCGTTCCGGTCTAAATACCGGGGCTTACCGATCGGTACCGGGCATCTCGAAAAATACCGGACGAGACAAGGTTATCGAAAATTTCAGCCGGAATTCTGCAGATCTGAAATTTTGTTTTGCAACCAGGGAAAAAAAAATCAGAAATTGTTTGGCAGCAGTTCGGAACGGCAACGGAGCTCGTCGGTGGTGCTGGCTTGTACGGCAGTGGGGACCCGGTTGGTGTTGAGGGGTGGAGTTAACCAGTGGTGATGATGATACACGACTGGTGTTGGAGAATGGAGGAGGTGGTGTGATGGTGGTTCGATCCATAGTGGTGTGGAACTACGGTGGTGATGGAAGAAATCGACTGGCGGTGATGGAGGAGGTGGTGTGATGGTGGTTCGGTCCACAGTGGTGTGGAACTACGGTGGTGATGGAAGAAATCGACTGGTAGTGATGGCAGCGGGAGGTGGTGGCGATTGGTGAAGATGCTGGCCTCTCTCTCTTTGCCGAAATGGGAGAGGGAGTTGGCTGGGAAAAATAAAAAGGAAGAAGGGGTATTAAAAAGATGGGTTGGATTTACATGGGGAGTTTTACATAATGGGTAAAACTGAGTTGTCAAATGGAGAGGGTTTTAGGGAGGAAATTAAGAGATTTGTCTCTCCTGTTGAAATTTTGAAGGATGGAAAAGGGTTGGGTTGAAAAAAAAATGCTCCGGTGCAATGCGTACACGCATTAGGAAAATTACTCACCGGACACGCGTGTATACGACCGATTACAGAATAAATTTTTTGTGTGACGACATAAATACTTTTCCGCATTAAATCAGAATTTTAGCAAAACGTGGGTATTTTATGACTCCAAATGGTGAATTTTGTTGTCTTAATATAGGTATTTTATGATGAATTTGGGGGATTTTTTTGAAATATAATTATATATAATTATTATATATATTGTAGTTGCGGTAAATCCAAAACGGTACCTGGTATTTGACCGATACCGATACATACCGTACCAGTAGAAAAATCGATACCCTGACCGGTACGGTATTCAGAACATTGGCCTAGATAGGAGCTGTAGATATAGTACTCAAGTTTTTTTTTTTACTCTTTTAGTTATGTGCCTATTTTTGGAGCTTGTATATGTTGTAAATACTTGTGGACACGTCTTGTATGACAGATATTTTATATATTTATACAAGTTAAGTTTTTAAATGTTGGACATCTGGCTGATGTTTTTATTTACCGTTTGAACAGGGCCAGGTGTGTCTTCATCCCATTTGAAAAATAATTTAGCGTAGTGTTTTTTCGACTTTTATTGTCCCCTACGAAGCTGGGGATATTGCAGATGCTATTAATAGATAATAAAACATGTTCACTTTTCATTTGATATCCACGGAGCTCATATCATTACAAAACTTGTAGAGAAAAGCACATCGTTTGCATTAAAATGTAAAATACGAGTATTAAATCATATAACACGGATATTAGTCACTCACTTTAACTCCAAACTTTCACACAGATTTTCTATATAAATAAGCATTATGAACACATAGTAGATACATTTCAAGATATTCTAATCGTATCCTAATGTCTTAATGTCCTAAGTATTACTAAAAAAATTCTAGGGTCAAGATAAGATATGAAGTTAGATAGCTAGTCTCAAAAAAACAATTGCAGAATCTGTAGCTTTATCAACTTCAAATCAAAGACTTATTTTACTCAAGAATAATCGAGGCATAATCTTTACATAGTTTTGAAAGTTCTAGGTGTCCAATTTCAAAATCAAGAAAACGGTGCGCAATTTCGACACATGTGGTAAAAGATAAACCGGTCTTCCTAATGTGTGAATTTTGAAACATGGATAGTAGTTTGTGAAAAATTTGAAACTTGAAGGGGTAATGTGTGTTCGGGCTAAACCCGCTGGATTTATATGTAATTAACCAACCAAATACTACTGGTTTGTTTGGAACTTAGAGAAAAAGAAAAAGAAAAGAAAGAAAAGAAAAGGAAAAGAAAAAGAAAGTGAGGAGGAAAGTAGGAAGGAAAATTATTTCGTGTTTTGTTATTTTCCTTTTTGTTTCATCTCAAACTAAATAAGGAAAAATTATTTTCTCTTTTTCCTTTCTCTTCTATAGGTTCCAAACAAAACTTAATAAGTTTCGAAATTTTTTTAAAATAGCACCTGACTTTTCACACAAATCAAGTATAGGCACCTGAACTTTTAATTTTATAAAAAAACACATGACCTATTTAAAAATCCATCAATATTTCACCAAATGTTAACTCTCGTCAAAAAACGGAAATAAATGCTGACATGGCCTACACCTAACCATTTGGAGGGAAACCAATATACAATTTTTTTTTTTGGGGGGGGGGGGGGGGGGCGGGAAACACATTACTTTACTGGATTGTTCGGCTTGATAAGCCAAGTGATTTTTTTTTAATTAATTTTTTTTTGCATTTGTTAGTTTTTCATTAATTTTTTATGGTTTATTATTTCATTATGACAAGATGAATCTAAAAAGTAAAAAATTATGATCAAAACCGAATTTTTTTGAATAAAGACAAAAATATGTCAATAAGCCAATTTTTTCGTATTTATTAAAAAAATTAGATTTCGATCATAATTTTTTACTTTTTAGATCCTTCTCGTCATGACAAAGCAATAATCCCTAAAAATTGACGAAAAACTAACAAATGAGAAATTTTTTGAATAAGGACAAAAAAAAAAAAACCACTTGACTTATTTAACCGAACGATTTCTCCCACTAAGGCACCGTTCCTAAAAGGGAAATAAATACTTATTTTTTAATAAGACAATTTCAATCTAAAAAATCATGTGTTTGTGCAAATAATTTTTCTATCAATATAGATCTTGTTTAATATATCTCATTGAGATCTTTTATACGGTGCAAAAAAAAAGAATATTTAAATATCCATCCTCTTTATCTATGCCATGTAATAATTCATCCCGCCATTTTTTCATGCTTATGTTTTCATCATTTTAGTGTATGAATTACATTCCCGACCCTTTTCACTATGATATACATATATTACTATGTTATATTGCTTTCCTAATTTAGTTGGATTAGATTAGATTGTTTTCCCAATTTTGTAGGATTGGATAAATTCCGTCATATTCCATATCGAAAATCTCGACCAAGATGTTCATCCTCCCCAAAATCATGCAAACCCATTTTAATTCCAATCTCCACCAAAATTTGAAACCCACATGGCTTCCTCGATTCCTCCGCCACTCTTAATTGAAGACCCAGATGTTGGCTTCATCTGTAGGTATGGTTTTCATGCAAACCAAGCCAGGTCAACCCCGAAATCTCAATCGATCGATTTTTCTTTGCAGGTATGGTTTCTTCGCAGTCGATCATATCTCTCTTTGAAAGACATGCCGATCCCCTCTCTCTAAAATTCAACCATCAAAACCCTCATCGGATATCACTATCGCCAGAGCCCAAGGGTCACTTGCGGCGAAAATCCACTCTAGTCTGCCCTCCATGATTCCGAAGTCCGTGAAGAAGAACGATGCGGTCGTGGTGGTGGCTGTGGTTGGAGTTAATGCCAGAAGGCCACGATCTAGGTTTTTCGATTTCGATTTCGTTTAGTTTTATTTTATTAATTCATGGTAAATTATTTACTTTACTTACCATGAAATATGTTTTTCTATGTTTCTATCATTTCATGGTTAATTAATTGTTCATGAATGTCCAATGAAGAAAAGGATAATAATCCCATGATTTCCGGTGAATTATCTATGTATGTGTATATCCCCAATTGTTGAGTCGGTGATTGGGTTGTATTTACGATTTCATGATTTGTTTATGTATTTCATGATTTATTAACCATGATTTTCATGATTTATTTTATTCATGGTTTGTGTATTTTATTCATGATTTTCATGGTTTATTAACCATGAATTATCTTTATTCATGATTTTCATGATTTATTAATCATGAATTATCTATGAATAAAATTGGTCGAATTATATTCATGTAAGTTTACCGATTTACAAAAATTCATGAAATTAAGAAATTGAAAATTCACAAAATCAAAGAGAGAGAATAGTTTAGAATATATTCATTGAGGATTTGAAAATTTGAGAATTCAAAATTCTCTCATTCGTATCTCATTAATGATCCCATAATTTTAGGTAATTGTAATTGCTACAATCCCACTAATTTATGAAGGAAATATATACATATATTTGAATATTTTATTAAAAGGTTAAGATAGGCAATTCACCATCTGAAAGGATGAAAACATAACTGTTCAAAAAGTGTAAGATGAATACTTTCGTAGAATGAGATTTGAGGATGGATTTTTAAGTCTCCTCCAAAAAAATTGAAAAATTATTTTTTATTTACATTATTTTTGAGTTTGAAAATGTGAAATAAGTACTTATTTTTTAAGAAGGTATTCTGGAACGGGGCCTAAAACCCATTTGTGGGGCCATTATAAGATCTCACCTACTACCCCACTACTTAACTTTTTCTATAACTTTTAGTTTGTCCTGATTTGAATTTTTTTTGTATTTGTTAGTTTTGCACCTCATTTTTTTGGTTTTCTGATTCATCTTTTCAAGACGAATCGGAAAAGTAAAAAAAATTTATTTTACCCAAATATTTTGGAAAATGTCAATTTTTTTTTACTAAAATGTGGTTATTTCCTAACATATTCGGCATTTCCGTCTGTTTTTTTACGGGAGTTTACGGTAGATGGGACATTGATGAGTTTTTAAATAGGTCAAGCATTTTTTTAATAATATTAAAAAATCAAGTGCTTATGCATAATTTGTGTTAAAATTAGGTGCTATTTTGAAATTTTCCCATAAGTTTATTAACTTCAATTTCATCTTTGGGAAAATTTCACGTAGGCATCTGACCTTTCACACAAATCACACATAAACACCTGACTTTTTTTAAATTTCATATAAACACCCGAGCTTTCTAAAAAATCATCAATTCAACACCTGACCTTTCTTAAAATTTCATATAAACACCTGAGTTTTCTAAAAACTCATCAATTCAACACTTGCCGTCACTCCTCCATTTAAAACAAGACGGAAAAAAAGTTAAGTACTCCAATTTTTTATTTGTTTGAACCAGTGCTAAAATCTTATTTTTCTAATCATTTCATCATAAAGAATCATAATTAATTTTTGACTCTAAAGCTCTCGTTAGTCAGCCCTAAGAAAATTGTAAAATCAAATATCTCTTAGGGCTAACTAACGAGAGCCTTAGAGTCAAAAATTAATTATGATTCTTTAGGATAAAATTATCAAAAAAATAAAATTTTCGCACTGATTTAAACGGATTGAAAATTGGAGTAATTAATTTTTCAACTATATATAGACCGTTTATATATTAAAACATATGGTTAAAAAATGAGGTGCTTTAATTTTCAATCCGTTTAAACCAGTGCGAATATCTTATTTCTCTGATCATTTTATCCTAAAAAATCATAATTAATTTTGACTCTAAAGCTCTCGTTAGTCAACCCTAAGAAAGTCGTAGAATCAAATATCTCTTAGGACTAATTAACGAAAGCCTTAGAGTCAAAAATTAATTATTACCCTTTAGAATAAAATGATCAGAAAAATAAGATCTTCACATCGGTTCAAACCACATCGGTTCAAATAAATTGAAAATTAGAGCAATTAATTTTTCAACCATGTATAGATCGTTTATATATTAAAAAATAAGGTTAAAAAATTAAGTGCTCTAATTTTCAATCCGTTTAAACCGGTATGAAGATCTTATTTCTCTAATCATTTTATCCTAAAGAATCATAATTTATTTTTGATTCAAGGGCTCTTGTTAATTTGCTCTAAGAGATATTTGATTCTACGACTTTCTTAGGGCTGACTAACGAGAACTTTAGAGTCAAAAATTAATTATGATTCTTTAGGATAAAATGATCAGAAAAATAAAATCTTCGCACAGGTTCAAACAAATAAAAAATTGGAGCACTTAACTTTTTTTCCATTTGGTTTTAGACGAAGGGGTAACGTCAAGTGTTGAATTGATGAGTTTTTAGAAAGCTCAGATATTTATATGAAATTTAAGAAATGTCGGGTATTAATGAGTTTTTAGAAAGTTTAAGTATTTATATAAAATTTAAAATTTAAGAAAAATTAAGTATTTATATGTAATTTGTGTGAAAAGTCGGTTACATAAGCGAAATTTTCCGTTTATCTTCCCTTTCCCACGACTTCCAACCCCACACTCGAAACCCTAATACCACCAATTCCCAAACTCCACTTCACTAAATCCCCTCTCTCTCTCTCTCTCTCCCCTCCGCATCACACAAATATCTCTCTCTCTTTTTCCAACAACGCCTCGAACCCGGGTTTCTCAGACCACACCGAACCCACCGACGCACAAATGCTCGGCGGTTTATACGGCGATCTCCCCCCACCTTCCTCCACCGATGAAGAAAACCGCACGCCCAACAACTCATCCAACGTCTGGTCCAGCAGCGCCAAGATGGCCCCTTCCACGCTCCGCAAACCCGCTTTCCCCCCGCCCCAAACCCTCCTCAAACCCCAGCTCAAGCCCAAGCCGCCGCCGCCGAAGACAGTGACTTTGTCTGCCCCGACCCCGGACGACGGCGGCCGGAGCCTCGTGGGGGTCACGTCCACGGTTGTCGAGGAGTACGACCCGGCCCGGCCGAACGACTACGAGGAGTACAGGAGGGAGAAGAAGAGGAAGGCGGCCGAGGCGGAGGCGACGAGGGAGTTGGAGCGGAGGCGGCGGGAGGAGGAGGAGAGGGAGAGGGAAAGAAGAGAGAGGGAGGCTGCAGCCGCGGTCACAGAGAGGGAGAAGAGGGAGAGGGAGAGCGTTAAGATATCGGGGGAGGAAGCGTGGAAGAGAAGGGCGGCGATGGGCGGGGCCATGGCAGTGCCGCCGCGGTCGCCTTCGCCGCCAGGGTCGGGTGGGGACGGGTTTGCGATAGGGAAGTCGGAGTCGGGCGGTTTGGGGATCGGTGCGGGCGGGCAGATGAGCGCCGCGCAGAGGATGATGGCGAAGATGGGGTGGAAGGAAGGACAGGGGCTGGGGAAGCAGGAGCAGGGGATTACTACTCCGTTGGTGGCTAAGAAGACGGATAGGAGAGCCGGGGTTATCATCAACGCGAGCGAGAAGAAGGTCAAGTTTACACCTACTCGGGTTTTGTTGCTCAGAAACATGGTATGTGAGATATATTCAATTTCGTATTGGAATCGTTAGCATAGTTGACGTATGTGAAGTTGAGTAATGTGGTGGCTGGGGTTTTAGATAAGAATTCTAGTTTGTAATAACATAGGGGTTTTGGATAAGAATTCTAGTTTGTAATAACATAGGGGTTTTGCAATGTACGATTTGATAATGGATATGTCAGGTGGGGTTCTGTAAGGCAAAATTATTCCATGGCATATGAAATAGGGAAAAAAACGGAGTACTGCGGAAACAATACAGAGCCAATAGTGGATAGTCGAATCAAACCTTGACTAAGGACATATAATGTAAACCATGACAGGCTGTTGATGGGATGCTAAGAAGCACGTTTACAGGTACAATACGGGTATGTCGGTACAGCGAAACCTAGAAAATGTAGGGTATGGGTACGTCAACTGTACGGCTATAACGAATGTACTTTTTGAATATGGAGTAATGCTGCAATGTAGTACAAGTAATGATTACACCTCAAATAAATGAAATAGCTACATGACTTGTGTGTTTTAGAACAGAAATGCTATGGGTACACCACTTGAGTACACCAAGCGTGTGGAGGCTGAGGTGGATTAAGAATGGAGCCCACACCCAAAAAACTTGAAATTCAAAATTTTTGCCCAAACGGTTCCGTGAAATCACAGAAAAAGGAAAACCCAAAAATGTTTGCCCCAAACTTCAAAGCCCCATCAACGACCACCACTAACACCATTTCCGGCGACCACTATTGACGCCGGCAACCACCACCGAAGCGACCCTTCTATCTCTTTTGGGCCAAAATTTCTATAACAGATCTAACAATCGAAACGAGAGGATTATCCACCAAAGAAGTCTTGAACGAGTATCTATGCAAATGTTCCTGAAAGCTGTTAACACCTAACACAAGTGAAGCTCGAAATCAACACCCAGGGCACCAGTATATCAACTATGGAAACCAGCAACGGGGCCGAGAGGACTAGGAGCGACACCACCATTGCCACCATGAAGTAAACTGTCCGAACAAATCTCTGAGCCTTCTCGAACACTTCCTTTCCGGCCTCCATGACTGATATAATGATGAGTTCCTCCCCGGTCGTACAATCGATGTTTTTTTGTTTTTTGGTGTCAAGTAGGGCTGCGGGGGATCTGAGATCTGGTAGGGAACAGAACCCTAGTCGACGCAGCTAGGGACGGCGTCGTACCGGAATGTCTTTGTCGGTGAAAAAAGTATATCATTGCTATTGAGACAACACCGTAAACGCCGTGGCTGGGGTTTCGAAGGTTGGGTTAAGAAAAAACAGAGAGACGAATATTTGAACGACTCTTCTGTTTTCCGTTGGGTTTCTCTCTCCTCTTCTCTCTCTCTTGCTTTTGCACTGTAATCTGTTGTCGGAAATGGTGTCGGTGGTGGTTGTTAGTGGGGCTTGAAATTTGGGGCAAACATTTTTGGATTTTCTCTTTTCTGTGATTTCACGGAACTGCTTGGGCCAAAATTTTGAATTTCAAGTTTTTTGGGTGTGGGCTCCATTCTAAATCCACCTCAGCCTCCACACGCTTGGTGTACTCAAGTGGTGTACCCATAGCATTTCTGGTTTTAGAATCCAATATCAAATAACCGATAAACGCCAAGCTTAAGGTACAAATCAAAGTTTATTGTCATTATCCCAAGGAACCCATGGACCAAAATCTTTATTCTAGAACCATGCTAAGCATAGAAAGAAGAAGTCTTATCAACTTAGCTTTATCGCTGTATTGGGAACGGCTTGAAATATATAGGGGTACTTTTTTTATCAACACTTTTAGGGCTTATGGGTAATGAAAAATCATAGAGAAAAATCTCAGTGTGTGTTTTGTGTACTTAGTACGTATTTAGAGGTACCATGCCAAGTACCCCTACCTGGTACTTTACGGGTACAAGTACGATGATACTTTAGAAGTACCCATGCTTCATAGATGGGAAGAATGTACATTTGCTGTAGGACTGCTTTTTAGTTTTTGGGATGATCCCATGTATAGCATTGCTGCAGCTGCGAGAAAGTTAAGTTGTTTATATGAAAACATCCAAATCCCGCGCATTTCCCTTCTGAACACCTGAGGGTCCTTTTCCATCAGATGGCCTTTGAAATCATAGCCAATATCCCCAACCATCAGGTATGAAAAAAATGTAAACTAAGTTTGGCTTCCAAGCTGTAACAAACTTCCCGATCGAAAGGGAAACACTCCTTTTGACATTTGGTTTTGATTGTAATTGCAGTTTTGATTCAATGAATAAGTAAGGGGTTGGGGCTGCCTTAAATCTTAGTGCAGCGTACCTACATGTGTTATATCCAGCTTGGAAGAATAGCCACACAATTGTTGTTGCGTATAGATAGGAGGATTGGAAACTATTACGTACTGGAAGTTGATAAGTAACAATATAATCAAAGCGCGAGCCTCTTATAAACGAGACATTCAAAGGCTTGTTATTTATTTCCCGTCCGACTGAACAAACCTATAAAGAAACCCTTAAACTCAAAGAGGGCATTCATAGAATGCACCTTTAATGAGTATCATATAGTAGGTTAAAAGGTCGTCTTTTTCCCTTTCCTTTTCGTCCTCAAGCAAGATTAAACTTGCACATGTAAGGCGCCATCTTGGGACAATTGATGGAATCCTGGTCATGTTGTAAAGAATGTGAAGGTATGAGATCCGTAAATGAACAATATGGATTTCAACATAGGTATGACATTTTGCAGTTCATGTTGCATTTTGTAGTGCCTTGGAATCTTATGTTCGCAAGTACATATCTTGGAAAGAGATGGACTTCTGATATGCTATAAAAGATATTAGTTTGGGTCAAATTGATAGAGTGCGTACAGTAACCAGCGAAGACTAAATGGTTGGGTTAAAAGGTCGTCTTTTTTCCTTTCCTTTTCGTCCTCAAGCAATATTAAACTTGCATGTTTAAGGCGCCATCTTGTGACATTAGATGGAATTCTGATCATGTTGTAAAGAATGTGAAGGTATGAGATCTGTAAATGAAAAATATGGATTTCGACATAGGTATGACATTTTGCAGTTCATGTTGCATTTTGTAGTGCCTTGGAATCTTATGTTCGCAATTACATATCTTGGAAAGAGATGAACTTTTGGTACGCTATAAAAGATATTAGTTTGGGTCAAATTGAAAGAGTACGTACAGACTGTACAGTAACCTGCGAAGACTAAATGGTTGCACAAGTAGAGCTTATCCTTGCAACCTATACTGATTGAATTAGATGTATACACTAAAAGCAACCAATAAACCAATAAAGCTTAAGAATTATTAGGAGGAGGACACCGAGGTACTCTATGCAGCAAGATTTTCTATGTTTGTGTGATATGGGTCTCGGAGATCGAGTTTATCTGGTTGTGCTTAATCCTCGAGGATGCTTCATCAGAGTACGGTAAGGAGTTCTTGCGCAGCTATGGAAGTTTTTCAAGGAAAGTGAAGGTCCGCCGTTCAGTTCTGGAAAAGGGTTTTATTTTGAGGGTGGAGGTGAGAGATTCAGGGAGGGCGTGGCATGTGTTCGTGCCAGAACTGTGTGGAAACGGGGGTTGGGTGGATATTTCAAAAAAATTCTGGGATTTTTGTGGTCGTGGTCTTTCAGAGGGTAGAGTAGATGGCAGATCTTTTTTGGAGGCTGCAAATATTGGTGGATGACCGGAGAACACTGTGGCGGTGGAGGAAAAGGGGGAAAAGCGGAGGGGTTGCGACGTGGATGTTAGAACTGACTCTACGCAAAAGATGATGCGTTTTTTGGAAAGATGCTTAGTGGGTAGGTTGGAGAAAGGGGGAGTAGCTTTGCCGGCGGCTATGGAAGTTCAATGATGGGCTCAAAATACTTGGAAAGTGTCTGCGGGGGTTCAAGTTTTGGAATTAGGAGGGTTCTCGTTTTTGTTCTCGTTGCCGTTGTTTGAGGAAGCTCAACGGGTCTTGAAGGGGAACTGGATTTTCAGAGGAAGAAGATTGGATTTGGAGTGGTGGTCTCCGGTTGGATGTTGTGTTAAACCAGGGGATGCAAACTCAGAGGTGTGGGTAAAAATTTTAGGGCTTCCACTTTTGGGATTTTGAGGTGTTTAAAGAAATCGGAAATCATTGTGGTGGTTACCTGTTTGTGGACAAAGAAACGAGGCAGCGAACACATTTGCGGTGGGCTAGGATTGCTGTTCGGGCTCCACCGGAGAATATTCCGGCAATTGTGAAGATTGCTATGGGAAGTTGGTTGTTCGAGGTGACCCTTTGGGTGGAGAAGGGGCCAAAAGTTATTTTCCAGCCGAGCTTGGAGGTTGGCCTTGGTAGATAGGGGGTGGTTGCCGGAAGTTCAGTAGGCGGTTCGGGGGATAGTAAGAAGGAGAAGACAATTGGATTTCACGCGCGTGGTGCGAATGCGTATCAAGCTGGAGGGTGGTACAAACCTGGGCAGCATTCAAAATTTGAATCGCGTAAGGGATGGGGGACTGGGCCTCGGTTTGGGCCTGGGTATGTAAGTGGGCAGAACAGAGGTGAATATGGGTTTTATAATAAAGGGCATGTTGGTGGGACTAAAAGAGCACAACACATTTCTTTTAAGAGTAGGCCTGTGGATAAGTGGGCCTTTTTGTTTAAAAGGGCTTTTAAATCCAAATTGACTGCTATTAAAAACAGAAAATGAGTCCAGAAAGGAGATCCAGGTGGGGGAACGAGTTATAAAGGGCCTGTAAGTTCTGAAAGGGAGGACGCTGGTTTGCTCGTTCCTGACTGTGATTGTAGAACTCCAATCGAGCGTGGCGGAGTGGTCGGCGACGGAAAAAATTCTCAGGTGACTACAGATTTCGGTGAGGTATGTATGATTCCCAATCGTTTATCTCCCTCTTTGCCTTCTTCTTTTTCTTTTTTGGAAGAAGGAGGTGGTGGTGGATTTTCTTCGGGGAGGTCGTCGGTGGCTGATTCTCTCTCCTCAGGGGAATCACCTCTGGCTTTGAAGGAAAGGGTGGATGAGGCTGTGTGTGAGGGGAGGGTGTCGGAGGTTTGGTGCGGTGGGGAAAATGTCTCGTTGGGGGCTTGTTTAGGGAGGTGGTGTTTTTCTTTGGAGTTGGGTGAGGGTTTCGGTATGGGTAGGGTGTTTAGGGGTCGCGTGGCTGAGGCAGGGGAGGGGGGAGTGAGCTCCAAAGGGTTAGAGCTGGTTCCCTTTTCTGGTCTGTTTGGAGGGGAAGTTTCGGTGTGGGATAGTCAGAAGGAGGTTTTCAGTGACTTAGGTTGGGTTGAGGAGGTGGTAGACGATGGCTTGGTGCTATGTAATGAAGTTTATAATCCTTTGGCAATTAAGGAGCCGGATGGGGAGTGGAATATGGAAGATAAGCTGGTGAGCGGGATGTCCCAAGAAGATGTATCAAAATGGATTATGAAGAGAATTTCTGGCTTCAGTAAATTTCTAGGCGTTTCTTTTGATGGTTTCGAAGATAGAACGATGCAATTATTTTCTGATATTGAGGACAAATGGAGGAAAGGAGCTGTGAAAGAGACTAAGAAAGGTAGTAGTAAGACTAGTACAGGGAGTAGGGAGTTAAAGAGACTACAGTGTTCAATTAACTAAGATGGCCGCAAGGAGGATGGGAAGGGAAGTGGTGGAGGAGTGGAAGGGGTTAATCTATTATCTTTTTATGAAGATCAAAATTATTAGTTGGAATGTGAGAGGCTTGAATGCAAGGGAAAAGAGAGCTATAGTGAAGGTGTTACTAAAGAATGGAGGGCGGATGTGGTTTGTCTACAAGAGACCAAGTTAAAAGAGGCAACCTCGGAGATGGTGAAAGAGATATGGGGAAGTCGGTGGGTGGATTGGATCCATTTGAATGCGGTGGGGGCCTCGGGGGGGTGATGGTGTTGTGGGATAAGCAGGGGTGGTGGAAAAAGTTGACGTTGAGTTGGGCATGTTTTCAGCATCGTGTTTGTTTAAAAATGTGGAGGATGGTTTTAGGTGGGTGTTCTCGGGAGTTTATGGCCCTGTTATCAATCGCCATAGGGGGGAATTATGGGATGAGCTCTCTGCTGTGGCTTTTAGATGGGGTGATCCTTGGTGTTTGGGGGGGGGGGGGATTTTAATGTTGTTCGTTTCCTGGATGAGAGAATGGGGTGTATTGTATTTCCCGAGATATGAGGAGTTTCTCAGATTTTATTAATGACTTAGAGCTTGTTGACCCGCTGCTTAGTGGGAGCAGATTTACTTGGTTTGGCGCACAGGAGAATAGATGCTTGTCTCGCATTGATCGCTTTTTGTTCTCTACTGCTTGGGAGGAACATTTTTCGAACGTGGCACAGTTTGTGCTTCCAAGGCCTATTTCAGATCACATGCCTATTTTACTAGACAGTGGAGGGATTCGTCAATGAAGTACCCCGTTCGGATTTGAGAATATGTGGTTACTGTCAGAGGGTTTTGCGGATAGAGTGGGTGAATGGTGGAACAGTTATTCAGTGATGGGGAAGCCAAGCTTCGTGTTGGCAAAAAAGCTTAAATTGTTAAAAACAGATTTGCGTAAGTGGAATTCTGAAGTCTTTGGGAGGTTGGAGTTTGAAAAAGCCAAGGTGGTTGATGAAATACGCCGTTGGGATGCGGAGGAACAAATCCGAGCCTTAATGGAGGATGAGAAAATTTTGAGAGTAAAGGCCAAAGAAGAGTTCGGAAAAATTGCGAAATTTGAAGAAATTAGTTGGAGGCAAAAATCTAGAAATCTGTGGCTAAAAGAGGGAGAGAGGAACACTCGGTACTTTCATAGGATGGCCAATTGTAATCGGAGGAACAATTTTATTGGTAAGATTATCATAGGCAATAGCCATCTGGACAAGGATGAGGAGATTAGAAATGGTATTGCTAATTTCTATGAAGGTCTCTTTAGGGAGGAGGGAGTGGGTCGTCCCCTTGTTGATGAGTTGGAGTTTGGCGCACTCTCGGTGGAGGATGCCTCTTGTTTAGAGAGGCCGTTTGATGAGTCAGAAGTGGTGGTTGCTTTGAAGTCTATGAATGGGGACAAGGCACCCGGTCCAGATGGTATGTCAATGGCCTTTTTTCAACATTGTTGGGGGACGGTGAAGGGGGAAGTGATGGGAATGTTTCACTATTTTTGGGAGCATGGTGAGTTTGAAAGAAGCCTGAATGCATCTTTTGTGGCTTTGATTCCTAAAAAGGGAGGTGCGGAGGATATTCGGGATTTCAGACCCATCAGTTTAATGGGTGGAGCCTACAAATTGCTGGCTAAAGTGTTAGCATCTCGTATGAAGAAGGTAGTGGGGAAGGTTGTGTCGGAATCTCAAAATGCTTTTGTCCACGGTAGGCAAATTCTTGATGCGGTGTTAGTTGCAAACGAATGTGTGGATTCGAGACTAAAGGCTGGCATTCCGGGGTTAGTGTGTAAGTTGGACATTGAGAAGGCATACGATCATGTTAATTGGGATTTTTTGCTTTATATTATGGAAAGAATGGGTTTTGGAGGACTTTGGAGGAAATGGATAAAAGCTTGCATATCTTCAGTTACAATGTCTGTTTTGGTGAATGGTACTCCAGCAGGTTTTTTTCAGACCTCTAGAGGCTTGCGTCAGGGTGACCCTCTCTCCTCACTCCTGTTTATTTTAGTTATGGAGGTTCTTAGTCGGCTACTACAGAAAGCTGTGCAAGGTGGCTTCTTGCAAGGTTTTGAGGTGGGAAGAACAGATGGTTTGGGGATGATGGTTTCTCACATTCTATATGCCGATGACACTCTTTTGTTTTGCAATGCGGAGCCAACACAGATGGGTTACCTTCGTTGTGTTCTTTTGTGCTTTGAGGCGGTCTCTGGCCTTAAAGTGAATTTGGGGAAGTCAGAAATGATTCCGGTAGGGGTAGTCGATGATATCGGTGCTCTTGCTCAGATTTTGGGTTGTAGAGTGGCATCATTGCCGGCGATGTATTTGGGCATGCCGTTGGGCTCCTCTTTCAAATCAAAGGCAGTTTGGGATTCAGTTGTGGAATGTTTTCAAAAGAGGTTAGCAGGATGGAAGCGTCAATATATTCCAAAAGGAGGTAGATTGACATTTATCAATAGTACGCTATCCAGCCTGCCTACTTATTTTATGTCTTTGTTTGTTATTCCGGTTTCGGTTGTTAAACGTTTGGAGAAGATTCAAAGGGATTTTCTTTGGGGAGGAGTGGGGGAAGAGTTTAAGTATCATCTTGTTGATTGGGATACGGTGTGCACTCCTATTTGTGAAGGAGGATTGGGAGTGAGAAGGTTAAAATTGTTTAATGAAGCTCTGTTGGGAAAATGGCTTTGGAGGTTTGCTTGTGAAAGAGAGAGATGGTGGCGAAAAGTGGTTGTTGCAAAGTATGGATGTGAATGGGGAGGATGGTCTACCCGTTTCGTGAACTTGCCTTATGGGGTGGGATTGTGGAGGGGTATCATGAAAGGTTGGGAAGCCTTTGTAATCTATACTCATTTGGCAGTTGGTGAAGGAAGGAGGGTGAAATTTTGGGACCATGTGTGGTGTGGGGAAGTGAGCTTGCAGGTTGCCTTTCCGTGTATTTATCGCTTGGCTTGCAAAAGGGATGCAACCGTCTCAGATTATCTTCTCCACAACGATGGGGCTACAGTTTGGGATATCCGTTTGCATAGAAATGTTAAAGAAGGGGAGGAGGAAGCCTTGATGGCATTATTTTATAGATTGTACGGTTTGCAAGGCATTGGAGAAGGAGAGGATGAGATGTGTTGGAAACTAACCAAATCGGGTCTTTTTGAGGTGAAATCGTATTATCATGCATTACGGGGGAGTGGTAACTCAACCCTTCCGTGGCAAGCGATTTGGAAATCAAAAGCGCCGTTGAAAGTGGCTTTTTTTGTTTGGTGCGCGGCTCAAGGCAAAATTCTTACAATCGATAATCTGATTCGTAGACGGAGAATAATTGTTAACTGGTGCTGTATGTGTAAAAGGGATGCAGAATCGGTGAATCACCTCCTCATCCATTGTTCGGTGGCATGGGAACTTTGGTCCACGGTGTTATCTTGGTTTGGGTTACAATGGGTTATGTCGAGAAATGTTTTGGAGCTTTTAATAGCTTGGAGGGGTGCTAGAGTGGGCAAGCAGAGAAAGCGCGTATGGGCTATGATCCCGCTTTGTTTGATGTGGACTATTTGCCGTGAGAGGAATTCGAGATGTTTCGAAAGGGTTGAGAAGCCTTTATTTAAAATCAAAAGTTTTGTGGTTAGTAGTTTGTATAATTGGGACAAGGGAGATTGTAATCCCTCCCTTGATCATTTTCTAGAGTGGTTTGAGTTGTTTTTTTCGACTGGTGGTGTATAGGGCCTTTTTGTCTTGATGGCCTTTTTTTGTATTCGGGTGACATTCCCTTAATGCCTTCTTTAATATAAATATTTACTTATCAAAAAAAAAAATAGTAGTTTTGGATTGAGTCTATGCTGCAGTGTTCTAAAAGAAGGATTTAATTGGCGATTAATCAGAAATTTGGCCTAACCGATTAGATTAATGCCTAGTCGGTTGAATTAGTAGGTCAGGAGGTTAATCGGAGTTAGTAGGCAATTAACCGGCGATTAGTCAGTCGGCGTCTAGCGGCGATAAGTCGATTAATTGGTTAATGGGCGATTAGTTGGCTATCGGTGATTAATAGGGGTAAAATCTATAATTTTAGAAAATCAAGAAGTGTAACTGTTATATACTCATACCAGTTTAATGGCTTTGAATCACAGTTTTTAGGGCTTGTTCAACGCCCAGTCATCGATTGATCGATCTCGGAGTCACCTGTCATATCTCTGTGTTATACACGAGATCTCCAAGCCGCCTATTGCCCCTCTCTCTCTCTCTCTCTCAGATTTGAGATCTCCTCTCACTCCACGTCTCCACCGACCTCGAACATTAGTGTTTTTCTTTTTGAAAAGCCCATACCCATATTGACACGTTAGTGATTTTGGAAACAAAGTGTAGTAATATTTTTTATTAAATCTTAACACGAAGTGTAGTATTGTTTGGTGTATATAAATAAAGTTATTATAATTGGTAAGTGACTAAAAAATGAACGGTCCATACCCAGTACCAGTTGGTGTTATAATCATGTTAACAGTTTTCTGTACAGGAGAGATTTCTATGTCATATTTGAAAAACAATTGATGTTGTTGGATTGATAGATGAATGTTCAATTTTTTATGAGAGTTGTCATTGGGGAGTATTTATATATAAATAAATAAAAACCCGACTAATTGCTACAAGTCGATTAATCGGCTAGTAATAGGTCTCGAAGCTCAAAGGTGGTCGACCGAGCGACGAACGCCGAGCAACTTTTAGAACATTGGTCTATGGTTTACTTTACAAGTGTGGTCGTTTATTGTAGTTTTGCAAGTTCCCTTAGCCTTAGCTGAAGGGTATCATTGGGCAAAGGTGTTAGGTGTGTCTTTTGAGGTGGATGTGCATAATAACTTCTCTCCTAGATATTAACGCTGTGTTTGTACCAGCCAGCTTGCCTCAAGTGCTTCCGTGTGAGGTATTTTTTGGTTTGCTTGTCACACAATGCTAGTAAGGCATGCGTGAATGTTATTGACCGGTTGTATGTGCGACTCTTGTTTCCTCGTCATTTGATTGGCTTTCTTAGACGTAGGTACTTCACTATGTTGTAACTAGTTTATACATATGCCTGTACTCATTTTGAAGATTTTTTTCCCTTCAAGAATAGAATTTTGCTATTCAGTATCATCCCCTACTCTATTCTCTAAATATTTTGTGGGCTTCTTTATGTTAAGCCGTATAAATTGCTTGTTAAAGTGAACTAATCAGACTAAAAAACCAGAATTTCACATGATTTACGCTGGGTGCTATTTGTTCCTTCTCTGTGTTGTCATTGAATCTCCATCCAAAGTATATTGGGAGGCCAATAAGGTGAAGAGTTGTGAAAATTGATACCTAGGCTCAAATGGGAAGAGGATAACGAATGCTGTCATTATATCATTAAGGCAAGGTAAGCTAAGTTAGGGAGTGCTTCCTAGTATTACTTGATTGACGATGCATCCCAGAATGTGGAAGGAAAACTGTGCAAGACAGCCATTAGGTCACCCTGCTTTATGTTTCATTATGTCATGGTAGTCACGGAACAACATTCTTTTGTACAAACGAGTCTGGCCTAGATGTGAATGTTGAGATGGGTCCTTGTAAAAGAAGGAAAGAAAAAACTAGGAATGAAGAAATTCATGGGATTGGAGAAGCAGCATATATAGGAGGTTAATTGATAAAAAATTAAAAGTGATTTCAATGGTTAAGTATGCACATTGAAGACTGGTAAGTGCAGTAGTAAGCATTTTTGTCTAGATCGGAGGTAATCCTGGAAGTCATGAGCCCAAAGTTTAACATGTACACGACGGGTATGACATAGGCAGCGTCAAAATTCAATACAACACACACGGGCATATATATGTAGGTAGATAGCGGATATATCCTCTTGGGTTATGGGAAGTTTGTTTCATTTTCTGCAATTGTGATGTCTGATGAGTACTCTATGGAAACAGTTGGTCAAACTTTCTATATAGTGTAGTAATATGTTTAAAACTTGAGGATCATTTTTGAACTCTTTTTCTTGTTTCCTCTAGATGGATTTCTTTGTATGCTGTATTGCTTTGCTTTAATACTTAGTAAAAATCTTCGTGGTAGCTGATAAAAAAATCAAATTGGAACTTGTGAAACTTCAGGGTTTTCTAAATTGTCAATACATGAAGCTAACAAAGACAAGCTTCGTGCATTTTACAACAAGTTATGACTAAATAGAAATAACGCCTTTCGGTCAGCAGAGAAAAACTCAAGTATATGTCTCTGCTTCTTCTTTGGCTGTTCGTTCCCCCTCCCTCCCTCGTAGAAAATACAGTTGTCTTGGAGCATTTTGTACTCGATAAATCTCTCCCCACGTTCACGATCCGCTGATTAACTTGGGGCTGTAAGACAAAAGTTAACAGAATGATCCTCGCTGAAAATTTTGAATTAGGAAATTATATTTGAGCATTGGATTTGAAAGGGTTTAGAGTTTTTAGACCAAGTAGAAGTTGATGTATAGAGTGTAAGTTTTGCAACAATAGAAGAACAAATACCGAAGAGTGAAGATTGAAAATCATTTGATATCAAAGTGAGTGCTTCCAATAGCTAGATTTGATTGTTGGCAATGATGGAAAGATTGAGAATGTGTAACTCACATAATCAACCTAGTTTGGCCAAAGTGGAGGGGTATTTCTGTCTCATTTCGCAATCAATGGGATTTGCCTACAAAATAAGGATACTTAACAACTACAAGATCAGCAATGCTATACAAGACTAAAGTTGGGCAACTAAAACTGTAGGTAAGACGAATGTGTGGTAACACTAGGAGAAAGAGAATTAGAATCAATCTTCAATGAGTATCACGCTCCTCCCCATGAAGTTGTACATGCACCTCACTACAATTAATTGGATCCTATGATGTATGGACACGGACACGGACACGGACACGGGGAGATGGGAATTCTTAAAAAATGGGGACACGGACACAGCGGGGAACATGGCACGTGTATATTTATTTCAATTTTTTCCAAGTTTAAATGGCAAAATGAAAAATCCGTAGTTCCAATACCATTACAAACAAAACAAGACATCCATAAGTTCAAGACATCCATAAGTTCAATACAACCCTATTGAAAAATTATAGTTTGATCCCTAATTTTGTTTTTAAATTTCAGTTTAACCCCAAAAATTTAAAAAAAAAAATTAAAGTTTGGCCCTCAAAATTTTTAAAAAACACTTTGACCCCCCGCCGTGTCCCCCAGTAGTGTCCCTCCGTGTTCCCATCGGTGTGCCCCCGTGTCCCCCTCAAAAATTTAAATTAAATTATGGGTGTGTCCTATACGTGTCCCCGCCGTGTCCGACACTGCAATACGTCGACCTCTAGAAGTGCCGGTGCTTCATAGATTGGAGCAATACAACCACTACCAACTTTTATTTCTTGGGCTGATAGTTCAGAATGAAGCAATAATGCTTCCAAGAGTGCTACACACACAACCGTTGTGTAAAACACAAAACACAATCAATCTCTATCCGTCCATTGTTGTAATAAATGGTCAGGATTCGCTCAAACTCTTCCCCGGAAAAGTTGAACTTTTCCCAGGAAGAGTTTTTTAAAAATCTAGACCATCCAAACATATCTGGACAGTCAGAATTAGTTGCACAATCAACACCAGTTGTGCGTGTAACATCAACACAAATTGCATGACTTAGAGTTGACAACAATGTACATATCAAATGCACAATGAGAAGCATTCTGCATTCCCAAGTTTTTATAGTTTCTCTTACATTTCCCCTCTGTTTGTTTTGAAGACATTAAAGAATTTTCGGTTATGACAATATTGCTGAAATAATAGGGGCATCAATTGATAGAGTTGTTTGGACACATACAACAATGATCGCTAGATGTGATGATAAGTAAGAGTGCTTGGATTGCCATAATGCAAGTGCTAGGATTACCACCAGTAGTTTGCTGAAATGGGTAACAAGGTTAGGTCTATTTTGGTTTGGTTTGTTGTGAAGTGTCGTGAAGGGTTGGAAGATTGCCAGCATGTATGTAGATGTTGTATCTGGTGCCTAATATTCATTTGTGGATCTACCTTGTTGAGCCTTCTTGAACACACACACACACACACACAAGAGAGAGTGAGAGACCACTTCGTTGAGTTTGCTGTTGAGCTTTATAAGTTTTAGCTTTGTTTCTAGATCTGATGTCTTTGCAAATGTGCTACTAGCTGACTTTCATTCTTATAGTAGGTTGCGTCTGTTTTCCTTGTATGTAAATTATTTTGGGGAATCTGCATTACACATTTCAATTCATCTTGTGTTAATGCTTTTGAATGTGTTTGAGAAGATACTGACCAGAAAAATAGATGACTTGGCAATATTGTTCTCTCTTCTTGAAGGTGGGCCCTGGCGAGGTAGATGATGAGCTAGAAGACGAAGTTGGATCCGAATGTGCCAAGTATGGGATTGTGACAAAGGTCCTCATCTTCGAGATTACCGAGCCAAATTTCCCATCCGATGAGGCAGTTAGAATATTTGTGCAGTTTGAGAGAGCCGAAGAAACAACCAAAGCGGTTGTTGATCTTGAAGGCCGTTTCTTCGGGGGTAGAGTGGTCAAAGCTACTTTCTATGATGAGGAGAAATTTAATAAGAACGAGTTGGCTCCGATGCCTGGGGAAATCCCTGGTTTCTAAATTCCAGGAGTAAGCTCCAGATGTGAGTCATATTTGGCAATCTTCAGAATCCTCGGTAGGCATGTACTTGAACTTTTTCTTGACACAGGAAATTTTAGAAGGATTGTTAGTGGCATTTTTACTTGGGAGCAACGTTTGGGTGGGTTTTTAAACTTGCAAGGATGGAGTTTATTCTCTCTCATCATTCGTGTAAAAAATGTGTAGAACTAAGCCTAGTGCAAACTGTGGCTATGTTGTGAAGAATTGGTTGGTTGTGTCAATTTAACCCAATAGAACAATGTGACATTGTGATTTTTTTTTTTTCATCGTGAAATTGTTTGACAATTGAATAAAGTGAAATGAAATCAATGGTCATTCTCTTGATGCCTCATTTCAACGTGTTACTGTTGCTAATTGTACAAAACTGTTCAAGGAAAGACATTTTCACCAATTTGGTTAACTGCTGATCAAGGAATGACCCCCCCTTTTTTTTTTTTTACTTTTCGAAAAAAACCAACCGGTTTAAAATCTGGAGAGGAGAGAGAGAACCTACTACAATTTGTTTCATATGACGAAGGGGATGAGCGGAATGGGGAGTCTAATAGATGAGAATGCAAAACATATCCTATATTAAATAAAACAAAGTACAAGTGCGTGTGTGCAAAAGGCACTACCGGTTTAAAAATACAGAAAAAAAAAAAAAAAAGAACACAAGAAGGCATCAAAATAAACACAAGAAAAGCAGCTCGGTGTCGATTTGGGTAATGAAGGATCACCACCGAATCTTACCTACGAATGGGAAGTCTACTGAATAAAATTGTGAACCACCTAAATAATCATTCAGGATAAAACCATATGCTCAGTTTTCTAGCTTTTGTAATCATATTGGATCAAAAGAAACGAATCAAAACAGAAGACAAGTGAAAGAAGGTAATTCCATCCAAATGGTAAACTGTCTATGACACAGAGGAGTATTTGCAACTTCCCATGATACATCGCTTCCCGCCCTGAGCAAAAAGCCGAAAGACAATGTCGTATAGAGAGAGCACTGCACTAGCCCTAAGGGCATATTTGGTAAAAACAAAAATACGACTAGGGCAAATTTGGCAAAAAATAAAAAAAGGTCCTTTTAGGCACGGCGTAGAGGCGAACCCACCGGCGTGTTCTGGTTAGATGCCCTCGCCTCCTGGAAGTACATCAGCTTTTGCTGGTGGTGATCGTACGCCACCGTCACCGCCGCCGACGGTCCTCCACCGCGCGCGGCGGCGGAGGTTTGGTTGAGGCCACCACCGAGGCTTCGGTACGGATCACAAGACGAGGAGACACCGCCGCAAAAGCTGCTGGACCCACTACTGCCAGAGAAGTTTTTGTAAAAAGGCCCACCGAAGCCCGCCAGGGAATCTCCTCCGCCTACGATGAGGCTGCTGGTCGGCGTGGCGCTTCTTTGTCCGGCGCCGCAAAGTGGGCAGACAGTTGTACCCTATAAAGAAAAACTCCATGGAAACAAACAAGATGTCAAAACAAAAACAAATCTGTTCTTGTTCGCTTAACGAGGCATTTTGGAAAACAGTTTCTGCAAACACAATTACTACTATCAGTTTCTGTTTTCAAGTTGGAAACATTCAAAAATTATATTCCTATATCACTTTGCATTTGCATAGCAACATAACGCGCGCAGGACTATTTGAGGAAAATTATACAGTACTATTAAATTAATTGGTCAAAAGAGCAATTCTACGTGCATAAACTGATGTGTTCCCTCCGTTCCATAAAGTGGTGGATCAACTTGATCTTCTACAAAATTACGTGTATTTTTCAACTTTGAAAATAATGTATTTAGTTTTTTAAATTTTTTAACCATTCAAAAGATCTTATCAAAATATATCAAACAATATTTATATTGCACAAAAAAAATAATTGCAATAAATACAATATTTTTTAGCTTAAAAATTAGAGAAGTGCTAGCCGTACCGACCAATTTCAAACCGAAACCGTACCGACGGCCGCTCCGGGCTGTCTCCGGCCACCGGACGACCGATCCGAGCCGTTCAAAAATTCTAAAAAAAAAAACCGAGGGGCCTCACGCGAGAATAAACGGCATCCGATGTATGTAGGGTGGTTAGATCGAGTACCCTATTTTTCGCGTATACATATATAAACGAGTATACACGAAAAATAGGATACTCGATCTAACCACCCTACACACATCGGATGCCGTTTATTCTCGCGTAAGGCCACTCGGTTTTTTTTTTTAGAATTTTTGAACGGCTCGGATCGGCCGTCCGGTGGCCGGAGACAGCCCGGAGCGGCCGTCGGTACGGTTTCGGTTTGAAATTGGTCGGTACGGCTAGGATTTCTGTAAAAATTATACGTAATTTCGTATGAGATCAACTTCTTGAGATGAAAGACCAAAAGTTAAAATGTCCAATAATCATGAACCTCATAAAATAAAATTTTAAACCCGTGTCCGAATTTGTACAAAGAAATTGTGTGCAGAGACATTTGTGTTCTGTTTGTCAAATACGAACAGAATTCCTACCTACCCCAGTAGGCAGTTAGCTAGCTAACATAATCTTATTATTACTTTATTTATTTTTACTCTCAGATACGTATAAAATGTTTATTATGGGTTAATTAGAACATCACTTCGAAATACAAATCTCACGCATATTGCATGGTGTTGTTCGTACATTGGCGGCAGCGGCGGAGGAGGCGCGGTAGGTGGTGCCGTCGGGGTCGATGACCCAACCGGACTCTGCGGCGAGCTCGCGGAGGACCTCGTTGATGTCGGCGCGGGGGGAGAGGCGGTAACCGCCGTGCTTGCGGAGGCCGTGGAAGATCTTGGTGGTGATGGACCTCCTCTGCCTCTCTCTCATCTTGGTCTTCTCTCTTTCCTCTGCGCTTCTCCCACCGTTGCTTCCCGCGTCCTTCATCTCTCTCGCAGATGGAATACTGCTGATTGGATGGAGTATAAAACAACTTTTTAATTCTATACTAGACGACACAGGAGAAATTTTTCGGTGTCGGGTGAGTATATTTCACGTGGTATTCGCTCGGCACATTCGAACCGTCCATTACACCTTTAAACGGTTTGGATTGAAACACTCTTTCTTTTCTCAACCTAACATTTTCTTTTTCTATTTTTTCTCTTCAAATTTGAGCCACCAAAAAATATAATGAACGATTCGAAAGAACCGAGTGAACACCATGTGTTGCCCGCTCGGAAATGAAAAAAATTTCGACGAGCAGAGGTGCTTTGGGGGCTCTTAAAAGACGTGGGTGGTACTATATCGGACTGATGTGAGAGAGTTGCATTGAAGGAAGAGCGAGAGGGGGGTGCGCCGGGGTGGTTGTTGTGTATGAGAAAAAATATGATTCATGTACATACACCATGTACATATGCATTTTGGACCCGTCTAGAATTATTCAAGCCGTTTATTTTGTTCAAAATATTTTGGTAAAAGCCTTTATAAAAAATCAATTTTTTCGGATATCGAGAACAACATTTTCCAAAAATCTAACTTTGTTTCAGAATATAAGTCTCGATTTTGATGCAAAATTGAATATTTCGTAAAAATGTCTTACTGATATTTGAAAAAGTTGGTTTTTTACAGACTTTAAAACAAATAATTTTGAACAAATTGAACGGTTCAGATCAATTTTTTAGAACCCAAGACGACCCAAAATAAATGTATATAGATGTAGGTGCCTATAGCAGTATAGCACAGCTGGTATGTATAGATGATTTGGTTATGCTTTTTGCATGACAGAGAAGGTATGAGAGTCGCTACTGCATGTCTCTGTACATCGAAATGGAATCACGCGGTAGAAGTGAGAGAGAGAGAGAGAGAGAGGTGGTAGTTTTTGGCGGCTAAAGATCAGAGTAGTTAAGGCGCAGACTGCAGAGATAGGCAGGCACTCATTAGCTTGTAAATTGCTAATCCCCCCCTGACACATCCCCCGGCCCTACCTCTCTTTTTCCATTATACCCCCGCCTCTTTCTCTCTCTCTCTTTTCTTTCTTTCTTTTTTTACCGTTTGTTTCTTCTTCTTTTTTTCTTTTCTTTTCAGTTTCGTTTTTTTTTTCGTTTTTTTTTTCAATTTCGTTTTTTTTTTCATTTTATTTCCTTTTCTTTCTTTTCAGTTTGAATTTTTTTTTCCTCTTTAATAATAGGTTCAAGTCTAATTCTAGGCTTTGTAAAGTAATTGAGAGAAAAAAAGTGTTTCAATTGATCATGTTTATCCGACTGTTTTATTTTTATTTTTTTGTCCTTTATAGATTAAAAAATATAGTTACTAAAATAAGTGTTTCAATTTTCAATCCGTTTGAACCGGCGCAAAGTTGTTATTTTTCTGATCATTTCATCCTAAATGGTCCTAATAAATTTGTGACTCCAAGGCCTTTCAATGGACACCCTAAGAGAGTTTTGAAACTAAATAATGAGTCTTAGGGTATTTGTTGAA
This sequence comes from Rhododendron vialii, assembly GCF_030253575.1. Taxonomy (NCBI): domain Eukaryota; kingdom Viridiplantae; phylum Streptophyta; class Magnoliopsida; order Ericales; family Ericaceae; genus Rhododendron; species Rhododendron vialii. The sequence goes on from NC_080569.1 coordinate 14,915,921, forward strand.
AGGCTTTAAACCAAAAAATTCATTATGATCATTTAAAATAAAATAATAAAAAAAACGATCCTTGCTCTGATTTAACTGAATTGAAAATTAAAGCACTTAATTCTTCAATTATATTTTTAAATATACAAAGGGTGTATTTATAGAAATTAAATAAATGAGGTATAAGTAAATAAAAAATTAAATTAAGGATCAAAAAAAAAATTCTCTCTCCTCCTCGCTTCAGTTTCTGTCTTCTCTTTTCAGGTTATGCATATTTTTTAAAAAGGTGTTCTGGAATAGGGTCCACTCTCCAATCTTCATAGACTGTTTTAGACAGTTTGTAAGTTTGAACTAATGGTCATAATTAATTTTTTTGAACCAACGGGCAACTTTGAACCAATGTTTAATTTTTTTAACTTTTTAGACAGTTTATATATTTAAAAATATAGTTAAAAAATTAAGTGTTCCAAATTTTAATATATTTAAACCGGTGGAAAGATTTTATTTTTTTAATCATTTTATCCTAAATGGTCATAATTAAATTTTGACTCTAGAACTCTCATTGAATAGCCTTAAGAAAGTCTTAGAATCAAATATCTATTAGGGCTAATCAATGAGAGCTACAAAGTTAAAATTTAATTATGATCATTTAGGATAAAATAATCAAAAAATTAAAATCTTTCTACCGGTTCAAACGGATTGAAATTTGGAACACTTAATTTTTTTAACCTTTTCAAACAGTTTATATATTTAAAAATATAGTTAAAAAATTAAGTGTTCCAAATTTCAATCCGTTTGAACCAGTGGAAAGATTTTAGTTTCCTAATCATTCTATCCTAAATGGCCATAATTAAATTTTGACTTTGGGGCTCTCGTTGATTAGCCCTAAGAGATATTTGATTCTATGAGTTCAAAAATTCATTATGACCATTAAAGATAAAATGATAAAGAAAACAAGATCTTTCCACCAATTCAACCGGATTGAAAATTGGAACACTAAAATAATTTTAAATAAATAAAAAAGAAAAAAGATAGAGGAACCGGAAAGAAAAGGAAAAAAAAAAAAAGAAAGAAGAAACTGGAAAGAAGGAAGGAAAGAAAGAAAGGAAGGAAGAAAAGGAAGAGAGAGAGAGAGAGGGGGAGAGAGGGGGTAATTTCGGGAAAGGGAGGAGGGGCCGGGGGGGGGGTTGTGTCAGGGGGGGGAGTAGCAGCCTCAATTAGCTTTGAGGATCTTTTTGGTGCACACCAGGACGGGGGGAGGGGTTGCTCTGCTGTCCCTCTTTCTGTCTAGGTCAAGCGGGATCCGCTACGGTTTTATTTTGATAATCGAAAATGTTTGCCTCGTAGCGTTCGTTTAATAAAATAATTTTTAAAAAAATTAACTCGAGCGAATATTATTAAATGCTTGATCAAAATACATATAACTTGTCAATAAATATTTTCGACCATCAAATCAAGACCAGAAAAAATCCTGCTTAACCGGGACGGCAGGTGCCCTCAATAGGAACAGCAGAGCCCCCAGATCACATACAGCAAATATAGCTTTGTAATAGCTCCCATCCATATAAATATGGCAACCGGACCCTCCCCGTTTCGAACGGCGCAAGTTTTTCACCTCGTTTTTTGATATTGAATTGGGGTAAAAATACTAAAATTTGGCTGGGTTCGGATTGATAGTACCCCGCCCCTAAACCCGCCTCGATATTACCCGTCCGAACCCACCTCGAAATGTATTTATTTTTAAAAATTTTACTTTTATCCTAATCTAATTATCATTAATACTTCAAATTTTACATTTTTATCCTAATATTATTATCATTATACTAAAAAACCCTTATATTTTCACCATTATATTCTTACCCTTATTTTCTTTTTTTTGCTTTAAGATTACCAATTTTTTAAATTTTTTATGAAGTGGGGTGGGGCAAATAAACCCGTTCCCCGATCGAGATGGGAACGGGGTACCCAAAAAATACCCGGGCGGGGTCGGGGTGGGGCAGGGATTGGGTAATAATTTTCGGGTCGGGATACACAAAAAACCGCCCCGCCCTACCCCGTTACCATTCCTACATCCATCTGTTTTACCCAATTTTAGTCCAAAAGTACTTGGTTCAGTTGGTTGTTAATGTTACTCATGTTACTTAGCCAAAAAATATGTTACTCATGTTAATTGAACGTGCTAAAAATCACATGGTACATGAATGTGTCGGAGTTTTTAAACACCGTGACATTCAATACGTCGAATTTGTATGGAAGACTAGTATTTTGCTCCAGCCAAATGAACCCAAAAAAGTATGCTCATAATATTTTGGTGATCACATTTGAGTACCACTACATTATGGGTACCATGTGATGTGTTACTCATATATTGGTAGAATATGCTTTTATAAGTCATGTAGTGGAGCACATTACGTACCAATAGAATGATATCAATGTCACATGGTACCCAAAATATGATCACCATAGCATTGCTCATAAAAAGTAAACGATCTTAAGCACACTTTCTTAATCAAAAGCACAAGGCAAAAAGACGAAGCCAGAGCCACCCAAGCATAGTGCATTTAAATCGAGTTTTTTCTCAATATGATTCAAGCAAAACCACATGTGGTTAGGGTTGCGAAAACCCACTCAAAAGGGTTTTTTTGTTTGTATGAGGCGTAAAATCTTAACTCTTGTGAAATCCGTCCAAACAGAATTGTCCCAATTTTAATTAGGCCTCCACTAGTAGACAATATGATTTATCCCAAAAAATACTTGAGTTATGTGTAAACTAATTTGAACACATTGAGTTACAAAGAAATGTGTGCGCTTATTGATGCATGTTTGTGACTCTCTTTTTTTGCCAAAATGTTGAGAGGTTCCATTGATAGGAGAAACAGTACATCAAAAAAAGCAAGATCCCCACGACACAACGTGCAAATCAAGCCACAAGAGAGAAGCCAGTAAGAAAGCACCCCCACTCCCCCACACAAATCTTCTAGTCACAACATTCACCGCAGAAAAATCGCACAACCAAACCAATGGAAACTCCCGAAGGGGAGGAAACAACCCCATCAGGGGGAAACAAAAAAAAAACAAAACAAACGCAGCAGAGAAAAACAAATCAAAACCTACAGAAACAGATCTACACTCCTAAATTCGGTTACCGAAATCGCAGATCACTGCAGCAACCATACCCTACCATCTAGCAGCACCAATGTTTGTGACTTAGAGGGAGACCGAACCTTGCCACTATTTTCCTCTCTTATCTATTTTAAGACTTGCACATACGTTGCTTGAATACGTCCAACAAAAAGTCTATATAACTACAACTCATTACACAAACAAAATACACTCACATTTATTTGTGGGTCTGACACACATTGAATGTGTAGTGTGCGTGGATCTCCATGTGAATGTGTTTGTGTAAGTATTTGTAGAAGTATGTGGTTGTAGAAAAATTGATACAACCCAAGCTAAATAGGCCTGTTCAAAGAACAAACAAAAAAAAAAGCTAAATAGGCAAATTTTGGGGCATCAAATTTCCACAGCAAAGCCGGGGGAAGAAAGAAGGTGGAGAGGGGAAGCGAAAGGGATTTTAATATATTCTACCGGAATCACATAAACCTCCGCCTGAATTTCTGTCCCTCGCAAAAAAAAAAGAAAAGAAAGGGCGATCACGATTACAATTATCCAACTTTAGGTACCAGTAAAGTGCTAATGAGGCATTTCCAGGTCTGGTCTCCGATCAAGCGCTTCTATCGTTGAATCGTCTGGAAATGCATCCGGATAGGTAGCCAAAATCTTTGCCTTCAGGCTTCTGCCCATTCAAAACAAAAAGCAAATAATTATCATACTGTATTGTAAATGGAAATAGAAACTTCCGAGACCAAACCATCAATGAACTACATTCAGTGGTAAACATAATCAAGCTACAGTAAAACAGAATACAGAATGGTAGCACCAGTTATGCAAATACTCCATTGAAGATTGGAGAACAACAAAGAACAAGGGCTGATAAAGAAAGAGCACGGCACTAAGACCCGAGATACATTGGACACGCAAATTCAGCTTGATTTGCATCTTCGTTTCCAACACTCACTACAATAAGAAACACTTCCAATGAACTCCAACTTGCCAGATACCCCACATAACAACAATAACTTTTTTTTTTCGAACGGCAGAAAATTTCTATTAATCAACTAACCTCAAAAGAGGCATATTCTTTACAAATATGAGAAAAAGGGGCAGGGGGATTCCTATCCCAGTCTAATGCAATAGCTCCATTGAGATGCTATCCAGAACAACAATTAGTTGCGACCATTGAGGCAGCTAAAGAAACTCGAAACTCAAAACTAGAGCCATAACAGAACCCAATAATTCTGTTTTCCAACTTATCCCATGTGTGATTAGGGAATTTTGTTAATCCAATCAATCTTCACACGCCTTACATAAAACCATAAACATCTCACCAATAGTGTTCACTTCTGGTCGCAATGGGAACCCCCGAAAATTTCTGCCAAACCTTGCATGCAACAACTATGCAATGAATATGCAATTTGCTTGCCTTTCTTTCTTCTGGTCCATCAATGAGAACATAGATGACACTATGCCCACCCTTTTTGCAAGTATGCATGCTATGGTTTTATAGGACACATTCATTTCAATACAGCAGTAGAAGACAGGTAATTCAAATAAACATGGAAAGGAGGAAAGATATTATACAGCATACTCTGCTTCTTCATCAAATACAAAGTCACAAAGTCTCAAAGAATTACTGGCGTTGTTCCTGTTCTATACAAGGGAAGACATACAGTTATGATTTAAGAATTTGGAGTGTGCTTATAATTAACTTCAAAATTGGCACCAAAACGTCTAGTCCCTTAATTAGTGAAACATTTTCAAGGTATACATGAAAGGACGATTTTTTCTCTCCTTTATGAAGGAGTTAGAGTTTTGTTCACCTTCCACTTAAGAGAGTGAACATTACCCTCCTTCTTATTGGTTGAACTGATGTGGACCCCACTATAAAGTGATGTCATGCTTTCCAAAAAGTGTATTGCATGGTAAACATGACATCACTTTGTGGTGGGGTCCACACCATTTTAACCTTTAACCAATGAGAGAGAGGATAATGTTCACCCTCTTTTAAGGAGGGTGAACAAAATTGCACTCTAAATAAAGACACACCTAAAGTAACCAAATCAAATATTCACCCATTTCTAATTATGGATGATTTACAGACCTGATAGAGGTTGTAATGAAAAATCTAGTATAATGAATGTAGTTTTTACTTCCTTTGAATTCTTTACCTCGTTTTTTTGCTCGGGTGGGAGGTTTTCTGGTTGCGGGTGTGGAAGTGGTTTCACATGATATCATGCATATGAAGTCCACAAATTATGTCACAGAGATGAGGTTAATAACAAATTCCCAATCCTAGTCAATCCACAAGAACTCTGCGATAAGTACTCGGCAATATTTAGAATGGTGGATGTGATAATAAATTACCTCAGTTTCTGAAATATGTAGTCAAGATCTGACTTCATTGACCTTAAGAGACGTGTATTTCTAGAAAATTCGCTGGAAACCTCTGCAAAGCAATGCTCTGAGTACTCGTTAAAATGCGAAAGAACAGCATTACTGTCCTGCAACCTTCCCAATCTGAAATTTGGACATACAAACTATTAATGCAGAAGGAAAAAAGGACGAAAAGCAAAACTAGAAAAACCAAAAAATGCGAAGAGCACATGGCAAACAGATTGAGTACCAAACTCAACGTGCAGCCCCAACTAAGGAACTGATGCTTGAAAAACTATACGGGAAAGCTGTATATCAAACACAAATACAAAGCAGGAAAACAATACACATTAAACACTGACAATCCCAAACGTTAAAGTTGTTTCTATGTGGCAACTGAAACCCGTCTTGGATAACGAAATGTAGCGAAATAACCAATATGGTAGCAAATAAAAATTAGAAAGAGGAAGGTGTATTTTGCTGCAGAGAAAAGGAAATAAAGACGTTTCTCTCTATGGTTAAGGGCCACCTGCATCATTGCATTTTAGATGAAAGTTGCAAGGTGCCAAGGGGTGTGCCAGTAACAATTTGGCAGCAACATACTGGCAATAGAGAAGATCAATTCTATCTCTATGGTTAACGGCCACCTGCATCATTGCATTTTAGATGAAAGTTGCAAGGTGCCAAGGGGTGTGCCAGTAACAATTTGGCCGCAACATACTGGCAATAGAGAAGATCAATTCTATCTCTATGGTTAACGGCCACCTGCATCATTGCATTTTAGATGAAAGTTGCAAGGTGCCAAGGGGTGTGCCAGTAACAATTTGGCAGCAACATACTGGCAATATAAAAGATCAATTCTAAGAAACTAACCACAGAATTTTAATTATTAGAGCAAGACCCAATTTTCTCTTTCCAACTGTACCAGATAAGCATGATGAAACCACCAGTAAAACCTACATAACCATACCCCAGGGCCCAGGCCCAGACTATGTCCCCAGTTGCTTAATCCCTGACATGCTACAAAAAAAAAAAAGTACCCATGTAATACCCAGTCGATGGGGGTATAGTTGGGGGAGTCTGGAGAAATAAATAACCTTTGGCAATATACCGGTCTCGGAAAGTTTAACCACTGTGATAGCGCCCCCATCCCTATACCTTCAGAAACCGAGGAACTCAAGGATGGTTGATAATATCTGAGTTGAACTAACACACACAGATCACTTTCTTTTTCTTTCATCCTCCCTCGATTGGGAATAAAACACCTACTACCCTAACCATCCTCCCTCGATGGGGGTATAATTGGGGGAGTCTGGAGAAATACCTAACCTTTGGCAATATACTGGTCTCGGAAAGTTTAACCACTGTGATAGCGGCCCCATCCCTGTACCTTCAGAAAACGAGGAACTCAAGGATGGTTGACAATATCTGAGTTGAACTAACACACACAGATCACTTTCTTTTTCTTTCATCCTCCATCGATTGGGAATAAAACACCTACTACCCTAACCATCATCCATTTTTTTCGTGAGAGAGAGAGAGAGAGAGAGAGAGAGAGAGAGAGAGAGAGAGGGTGTTACATGAGGTGTTGCAATTGTTTGAGAGAATCCAAATCCTCGGCATTGATAAGGGTTTTGAATTCACGGGACAATTCTTGGGATGCCGCTTCGATCGCATCTTTCTCCGATTGTTCCATCTCTCCCCAAGTCTCTCTATGCGTGTCCGATTGAGAGAGAAAGAGAGAGAGTCAGAGTTAAATGGGCTACAATGTGTTTGGGCCAATTATGGGCCCGATCAATGTTTGGTAGGGGTAGAGGGCCCAAATTGCAGCTTAATTGAGAGGAGGAACCCCAACAGAGAGAGAGAGAGAGAGAGAGAGCGAGCGCGAGCGAGAGAGGGAAGATGAACAAGAAGGAGATATTGAAGCTAGCGAAGGGATTCAGAGGGAGGGCGAAGAACTGCATAAGGATAGCAAGAGAGAGAGTAGAGAAGGCCCTTCAGTACTCGTACAGAGACCGCCGCAACAAGAAGCGTGACATGCGCTCCCTCTGGATCGAGCGCATCAACGCCGGCACCCGCTTACACGGCGTACTCCTCTCTCTCTCTCTCTAAATATTTATATATCCGTGCGTGTATATACATATCGTACCTTGATTGATGGTTATCCTAAGGGTTTTTGCTACTGCTGCAAATCTTTTGAGAAAATGGATTCACGCCGAAAATTTATTAGTCTCCAACCAAACAGCTAAGCTAAGGGGTGTTTCTGGTAATGAAAAATTTGTAGATTTTTATTTGTGGTTGAGAAGTTGTTAGGTGTTTCCGGTAGTGAATAAATTGTTGAAAAATGTTAAGTTGTTTCCGATAGTGTGTAAGTTGTTGATGGTTTGTGAGTTATAGTTGCCGTAGCAAAAACAGTTTTTGTTGACAAGTTTTTTTGTTAGTAGAAACGAAATGTGAAAATGCTAAAAGTTTTTTGTTAGTGGAAATGAAATGGAAAAATGCTTTTAAGTTTTGTGTGGTTTATGTTAGTAGAAACACCCCCTAAGTAGTAGAAATGATCTTTCTGCAAATCATTTGGGGTTTAGCATGTTACACGCAAAATGATTTCACCTTGTCAAATAACTCATCCCATCCACCATCTCTCATCTTTTAGATAAGTATCTTTGTCGTGGAGACCAGATGCATTGCATTCAATATTTCTTGAGGCTTGCATTGCAAAGCTCGACAAAGAGCATTGGTGATCTCCATTATGCCTCTCATAAGATGCAAAATGAACACAAATTCGAAGGATGTGATCATATCAAAAGCTGAATCTGCATTACCGCGTTGTGAATAGTTTCCTTCAGCGATGATCTTTTTAAGGACTGAACAAGTTGCATCGAACATTTTTATCAAACTCCGAATAGAACCCAAGTCAGAACCCCATCGAGTATCTCCTGCTCTCTTTAAAGTTCCAATTTGATTTAGCCCTTTACCGGTTTCAAGCTTATCAATAGCAAGAAGTTCTGCAAGTCTAGCAGCTTCAGAAGCTTTCAATAGATCACTACGTTTGCAAGAAGACACAACAATAGTGATCAAGAAATTCAATTTGGAGAAGAATTGATGGACCGGACTAACTTCTCTAGATGCTGTTAGTAAAGCTAATTGGAGCTGATTAACAAGACAATGAATGTAATATGCATATGGACACTCTGCACGAAATAAAGCTTGTAGACCATTCCATTCTCCTCGCATATTACTAGCTCCGTTGTATCCTTGGGCCCTGAATGTTCTGCGTACTAAGATTATTGCGAGAAAGAATTGAATCTGTTTCCTCCTTCAATGTTGACGCCGCAGTATCTGCAGCATGGGCTATATCAAAGAAACACTCCTTTATAAAACCATCCTTAGCAACAAATCTTAAAACAATGGCCATTTGCTCTCTTTTTGACTCATCTCGAGCTTCATCGACAATAATGCAAAACTTTGCATCGCCAATTTCTTCACGAATGAACTTCCTGTTCTAGTCGCAAAAATTTGTAAAATTTCCTTTTGAATACTAGGTGATACATAGGAAGCATATTTTGGAGCATGCTCCAACACAACAGCATCTACCTCTGCATTATAAGAGGCTAAAACCTTTACCATTTGCAGAAAGTTACCCCTGTTTGTTGAATTGGGACTTTTGTCATGTCTTCTAAGTGGGCAAGCTTGGAAGGTGAGATATTTGACAGCATCTATTGATGCCTTCAACTGCAATCGGTTCCTTGCTACTTCTTCAAAATTTGTTTCTCAATAATCTTTCCGGTATGCTGGGATTGATTACCTAAGTATTGACAACTTCTCACAGCATTCTTGTGTGTACTGTTATGTCTCCCAACTTGAGCAACAAAAGCACATTTCCCCCATTAACCTTCCTCCACGCTTGAAATCCATTTACACTAAATGCATTTGCTCCAGGGCGTGCTGACGGCTTTGTGAAAAGATAACATGGAAGGCAAAACACAGCATCTTTGGTTGGAGAGTATTCCAACAATCCAACCAATTTGGAAATGAGTTGAACCACGTAGCTAGGAAGCGGCAGGGATGTTTATCCGTAGAAAGGGGATATTCAGCCAAAATGTGTTTGGTAAGGCCCTGCTTTCACACAAGCCCATCGAATTTCATTTTGTTGGTTGACAGGATACTTCCATATTGATGGACGTAATCCGGGATCACGTTCCAAAGAGGAAATGTCAATTTCTTCAGATTCAATTCTAGGAGCTTGAAGGGCGAGCCTCAGGAATCGAAGCTTCAACATAAGAGTTTAAGCGCTGACCAGAAATTGGTCTACTAGCTTCCAAATGTTGAGAATATCTTGAAGAAGGCATAAATTGTGGTATTCTTCATGAGTAACCTAAATTACCAAATTGCTCTGTTACATTACATAGTATATATGAACATCCAACAGGAAGTACCAAATGTGAAGAACTTAAAGAATAAGAAGCAAAAACTTCACCTTTTGCTTTGGGATGTGGGGGCTAAGGCTGGATTTTACCAGCGGAGAGAGAGAGAGAGAGAGAGAGAGAGAGGGGTAGGTAGGAGGATAAAAGAAAAAACTCTGATTGCAGTGGGATCTGGTTCCCCCCCCCCCCCCCCCCCCCCCCCCTTAGAGAGTCAGAGGAGAGATACGGAGGGAGGACCAGAGGAGAATATATATATTTTTTTGCCTTGTTCACTTGGATTTTGTTGCACACGTTTTTTACTTTTAGAGAGAGAAAGAGAGAGGGGTACCAGTTTCTTTTGGTTTTTTTGAGAACAAGTACAGGTTAATTTCTTCTAGTTGAGGCAATAGTTGAGGCCTTGAGGGGACCAGATCTTCAAAGTACTATACCTACTAAGAAAACTGGGGGGGTTTGCAGGGGCTTGGCAACCCCCCCAATTCCACCACTGTTGACAACCTACTTTTGTGATTACTTCCATCTGCCATTTTGAGAAATTGCAAGAAGCTTTTCTTGTTGGCTTGGTCTTCTCACCGGAGAACTTGGCTTATGATGGAGGGAATGGAATTCTTCATGTACTTTTACTGATGAGAAATGAGAATATAAGGGTAGTGACATGCAGTAGGATTATTGTTAATGAAAATGCTGGGGGACTGGAAGACTCGAGAACATTTTGAGTATAGTACATCGATAGAATTCTTATTTATGTAAACGTCTATCCCTTGACAGAGCCGATTTTGTGACATAAAACTTTGCTTGGTTTGTTTCCATTGCTGTTGTTCTTTTTGATATTAGAGTAGGATGTAGGGAGAAGAGTGTTTGAGTCTACTGCTTTAAAATCTTGATTAGTACTTCATAGTTATCGAAAGAAGTATGATCATGTGTCATCGTTGTTCTCTAATCACTTGGATATCATCTTAGATAATATTAGGCCGTGGGTTCAGCACTCCATCATGGAGTTATTATGTCACTTGGTCATGCACTCCGCATTAAACTTCCATGTTGTCTTTGACAACGGGGCGCTTCCCGAATCCAGTTCTGTCATGAAACATATAGCGAGGTGGATCTGGGCACTATATTGTTTGGATGGTGCAAAGGGCAATAGGGGACCTCAGCCCTTCATTCCCCAAACTATCCTAATGCTCAAATTTTGTTGAAGAAATGCTAGGTGACACCTGGTAAACACCATTAACCCTGCAGAGCTACATTAAGAAATATGACCAATTTGCTGTGTCCTATTGTCGACTCTTCCCTCACTCGATTTTGTGTAGAGTAGATCGAAGTAACTTCATAGATGCCTCATCTTGTTCTGGATAACTCTAGAACCCTACATCTTGTCCTGACTTATACAACTTGAGTTACTATACTCGCCGTCACGAGGAGTGGAATGCTGACTTACACTTGTTTTCCTTTTTCTACACCAGGTTAAATATGGCAACTTTATGCATGGTTTGACGAAGGAGAATATCCAACTTAACAGGAAAGTACTGTCGGAGATCTCTATGCATGAACCACACAGCTTCAAGGCCCTCGTCAACATTTCCCACAATGCCTTTCCTGGAAACAAGAAAGTGGTTCCTCCCAAAAAGGAAGGCCTTGCCGTTCTTCTTTAGTTGGCTATTTGTTTGGGTCACATGTTCGTTTT